>NC_056746.1:1462874814-1462949814 GCF_019279795.1 Protopterus annectens | reverse complement strand
TCAGGCACTTCATTTCCATCACCTCTAGCTTCTTCAATTGTTCTGCCTTTACCGTCCAGGTTTCTGTACCATACAGTAGTACTGGTTGCACCACTGTCTTGTATACCTTACTTTTCAGCTTCTTTGGCATTCTTCTGTCATAGACTACACCTGATACTCTATGCCAGTTGGCTGCAGCCCCTCTGATTCTAGCTTTGACCTCTTCATTCAGACTACCCTTCTCCTCAACCACCCCTCCCAGATACTTGAAGCTGTTTACCTGTTCCACTATCTTCCCATCTATCTCTATTCTCAGCTTCTTCTGATTTCCCCAATCTGCTGCCATTACCACTGTCTTATCTGTGCTTAGTTTCATCCCATGTGCCTTCAGATTTGCATTCCATTCTCCTATCCTTTGCTGAAGTTCTAGATCAGAGTCTGCCTGTACTGCCACATCGTCTGCATACAGCAGCTTTGTTGCTCTGACCCCTCCAACCTGTTTGCTGATGTAGTCCATTACCAGTATGAACAGCAGTGGGCTCAGAGCTGAACCCTGGTGTATACCCACTCCCACTAGGAACCCCTCAGTGAGTGCAAACACTGTTCGTACTTGAGTCACTGGGTCCTTGTACATAGCCTGTACTAATTCTACCAATGTTTCTGGGACTTCAAACCACCACAGTACTGCCCAGATCAGCTTTCTTAGGACCTTGTCATATGCTTTCTCCAAGTCTAGGAAAGCCCAGTTTGACTCTCTCCTCTTCTCTAGTTTCTTCTCAAGCATCTGTCTCAGTGCAAACATCGGGTCAATTGTGCTGCATCCTGATCTGAATCTGAACTGTTCATCTCCCATCTTACATTCTACTATTCTGTGTATCCGTTTATCAATCACCCTCTCCAGAACTTTCATGCAATGTGGTAGGAGTTTGATGCCTCTGTACTGTCCAGAGTTGTAGATGTCCCCTTTGTTCTTGTACACTGGCACAAGTATGCTTATTCTCCAGTCATCTGGGATATGCCTTTCTCTCCACACTGCAGTTAGTACCCTCAGGAGCCATATCTCCCCTAGCTCACCCAGCATCTTTATCATATCTGCTGTGACCTCATCTGAGCCTGCTGCTTTCCCTGACTTCATTTCCTTAGTGCTGCTCTTACTTCTTCTAAGCTGGGCTCCTCTTCTACTCTCATTGTAGGCTGTTTCTGGGGCAGTACCACTTCTGTGGGGTTTTCTTCATTCAGAAGCTGCTGGAAATACTCCTTCCATCTGCCTTTGATGTCCTGTGGGCTGGTAAGCAGGTTGTTGCTGGAATCCCTTATGAAGGGTGTCTGACTATTTTCTTTACCTTTCTGTCTTTGCCTTGCAACCTGGTATAGTTTCTTTGTGCCCCTTACTGAGTCACTTTCCAGAAACTGATAGAGTGCCTCTGATGCCCTATTCTTTGCTATTGCAACTTCTTTCTTAGTTTCTTTGTTAGCCAACCAGTAGTCCTTCCTAGCGTGGTCAGTCTTTTCAATCTCACACTTCTTCCTGCACTACTCCTTTCTTTTGATTACTTCCTGCACTTCTGCATTCCTCCACCAGTTTTCCTTATGTACCTTATTTCCATACCTGGCTCGGCCACATATCTTTTCTGTAGTCCTAACACATGCTGTTTTTAGGCGCTGCCACTCTTCTTCAACTCCACCTCTTTCCTCCTCTTCTTGGGGTACCTACCATGTGTCATGAAATAAATGAGTCTCAGATGTCTCTGTCTGGGTAGTAACTGCCAAGAAACACATTATCCTGTGCTAACTGACCTGCTTGTTACTCTGGCTCCAGTGTTACTCTTGATTTTGCAAGGTTTGCTGGTGAAGACTTAAATAACACTAGTGTTGGTCGGATCGGAATTTCTGTATATTGTTAGACCCCACACCAGAAACCAAATTTAAAAAGAATCAATGGGTTCACCTAACTCCTCTGAATTGTTGGCATTACGATGAAGTGATAGCCATCATGGAGACAGTACCAGCCTGCTGAGGGAATGTTGGGAGGAAAAAATTGAAGCAACATGTACCACAAAGTTTCAATGTCTTAAAATACACCTTTTAGTTTGCTCATGGTTGATGACTGCCCACCTTTAGTAGCAATATTGTGACCTACACCTTCAAAATAGGTAAACCCAATGAAACCATTATCTCAGATTTCAAGGATTTTAACCATATTAATGTCATCAAATTTTTGACAAAGTTACAAAATTAATTTATAGCTGCAAAACCCCAGATTTTGTCACAGCAGGTAGCTTCACAAAGGAGATATGCGCCTACTTTGGTAAATCCATACAACTGGCAGTCCCAATCAGATCTAAAGATAATGATACATTAGAAAACAAACAACCCTGATTGTCTGCCAGCATAAATAAACTTTACAATGAAAACTGCTTAAATGTATAGCAGATTAAAAAAAAATAAATCAAGGATAATGTCAGAAAACTGACTAAACACTTAAAAATTACTATTAGTTCTCCAAAATCAGCCCTAGAACTTAGGTTAGCATATGAAGCTAAGGACAATTGCAAATCCCTTTTAGCTATGTTAGGAAATTAGAAAATAAAACCCAACATATTCATAACTGTATCATCTGCTCTGATAATTACTAATATACAAGCAAACAAATTCAGTGTGACTTTTACTAAAGGGATGACTATCCAAAGCCCTTTATCTCCAAGTCTCACAGAATCTCCCTCATCACTATAGAACATGTACTGTAGATGCTTTCCAAGACCAAAAATATTTCCTCTATGGGAACTGATAATATACTTGGATGTTTAATAAACAATACTAAAAAAGCTCTAGAAGAGCCAGTCCTTAAATTATTGAGCCTGAGTTTAGCCACTTGTAGTGTCTCTGAAGTTTGGCACATAGAAGTCATAAAGCCACTCCACAGGGTGGCCCCACCACTGACCCCAAGAATTATAGGCCAATTAGCCCAAGTCATATTTGTACAGATATGGAACATATTATAACTGATATAACCTGATAAACTGTGATATTAAAAATCTCATCAGGCTGCATAAACAGCATTTTGGCTTTGTGAAGGGTAGATCCTGTATAATGGATTCAGTTCACTTTTCTGAAAGGCTAATAGAGGCTGTTGACAGCAGTTATGATGTGTACATGGTATTCACTGATCTGGCCAAGGCATTCAACACCTTCCCCCATGCAAGCATAGTTAGTAAGCCTAACACATTACAAATGGATCACTACATGGTAAGATAGATAGAAAAGTGGATAAAAGAGAGAACTCATATTCTGAGAGTAGCGAGTGCCTCATATGAAAGTTTAAAGGTGACCAGTGGTGTCCCACAAGGCTCATTGAGAGCTCTTTTGTTCAGCATTTACTTTTCTGATCTACAGGCCATGAACCAAGACATCTGGCTATCCAAACTAGAAGTCATTACATAAGACCCTCCCCCCCCCAAATTCCAAGACTTTCAGCAAGAACACACTCTCATAAATACCTGGTATTCTAAAAGTGGGCTCAAACTAAATGCAAAACATGTAGCATTGTCACGTTTAGTAGACACCCTTACGCAGAATAAACATAAACAACATATACAACACTCTACTCCAAAATGAGAATGTTGTTAATAATCTTGGAACCTGAATGGGTAATTCCCTCTCTTTTTATCATACTGCAGTGATAGTAGTTAGAAAGTCCTACTTAGCATAGCTGATTGCCAAATGAATATCATTCAGATCTAAAGCTGTCATTGTCCCCTTATAATTCAGCATTGATTAGACCAGTTATTGAATACAGTGCTCCCTTTGTCACGTTAGAAAAATTAAACAACTAGAAAGACAGCAGAGGTTACTAAGAAGATCATGGGTTTAAAAATCATAAGCTACCAGAAAAAACTGGAAGCACTGTCCCTTTATTCAGCATCTTATAGACTGCTGTGGAAAGATCTATACCATATCATCCATGCCTTTCAAAACCCAGAGGTCATGGATCTTTTGTTTCTCAGAAACTCAAGTAGTCCTACAAATACCAGAACCAGGGTTCTAAATCTTAATACCAAATAAATAAAACACAGTGGAAAGATTGGTTCATTACGCATCATTATGCATCACCCTCCCCACCTCTGGAATTAACTTCCTCTGCATGTTAAGCAGTGTGATAAATTATCATCCCTCAAATGGGAACTAGATGACTGGATGGGTATTCACAAATTTACAGCCTGGCTTGAGTGGCCAAGCCCTCCTTGGCAAAAGGAAGTACTGTCTAAGAGTGGGGATTGGCAAGGCATAAAGAATTGCCTGTATTTCCTATAATCCTATCATCCTGTGATCTTGCAAGATTCTGAGAGAAAAATATAGAGGCTGTTTCATTCTCTAAAAAGTATTAAGGCCTTTTCTTAGCAATATGACAGTAAAATAATGAAGCAGTATAATTGCATACCCTTACTGTATACAGAGGACTTTTTAAAGAAAAGCCTAAAAATTATTTTCTTGGTGGCTCATTGCCAAACATAAGTTATAGATTAAATTTTCATTATTGGCTAAAAATGGTCTATATGACGCTTTCTGTGTTCATTCTACTGCCATTGTATCTTTCTATCTTCCCAACAGCAAGTATCTCAAAACATCTGCAACAGACCATTGTACACATTTCATTCATCCCCCAGGAGACAACAAATCCTGAAGTTGTTCCAAGGGCTTTGTATTTCAGAGTCTTTGACTTACGTCCACAATGTTTGGAGAATGTGTAAGTAACTGATCTTACATAAGAACTATCATAATTCATAAAGTATCTGGGAGCTGCTGGCTGACAAACTCCCAGTCCCATATGGCCTGTAAACTACCGAATTCTTCTGAAACAATACTTATACCCCGGCTGCTGCTGTTGCCGGACTTGTCATTTAGGGTGTGCAGTGCAATAATGTAGATATTTGATCCAACTGTGAAGTCAGAATTAAGACCTTCTTAAGCAATGGCTGTACCTGGCAAATTCACAGATAGAACTTCTGGCATATCAAAAGTATTTAAGTAGACTTGCATCCACTTCTCCAATAACCTATAATTCCTTAACAAGCAGACATATAATAAGCTTGCAATAAAAGTAAAGTAGAATGCGTTCTTTTATTTATTTATTTTATTTTGTTAACTATTTTTCTCCCACTAAGACAAAGGTTCATATGCAGGGATGACTGAGGGAGTGAACATCCACAATACAATCCTCTGGTACATTTTTTTCATTTATGCACATATGTGTGTGTGAATATATTATATATATATATATATATATATATATATATATATATATATATATATATATATATATATATATATATATATACATATATATATATATATATGGATCCTATTTAGATCGCCGAACATACACTCCACAGAATTACAAATGAATGAGGCCACATCTCCGAAAGACCAGTTATCCAAAAGATCACTATCCCAAAACATACAATGCTGAAACAACAGATAAAAGCAAACATCAACAAAACAGCATAGTCTCAAATATTTTTGCAGGGGTGCTTACCCCCCATGTGGCAGGATGCTCCCCCCCACACTCCCTGCTACTTATATATACCAACTCCGAGATCACACTACAGTGATAGAAAGGGTATATTTCCAAATTGTCACTATACTGCAATCTCCATTTAAACTACGGATGCTGTACAAATGTAAAAACAGTATGGTGTACCATACGGTACAAATGCACTAAATACTGGAAACTCTTTCAGTCTTTTGACTCTTTTAACTCTTTCAGTGAAACAAGTTTTGGGATAGTGATCTTTCAGATAACTGATCTTTCGGAGATGTGGTCTCGTTCATTTGTAATTTGGTGGAGTGTACTTTTGGTGATCTAAATGGGACTCATAGATAGATAGATAGATAGATAGATAGATAGATAGATAGATAGATAGATAGATATAGATATATTCATTAATATAACCAGTCAGTCTGAGATACATGTATGTGGCAACTTTGATGGCGACTACATGAAGACTTTACTTGGACCACATCTGGAAGCCAGGTTTAAGCCCCAAACCTAAAAGGCAGCAGCACCAACAATGTCATTAATAATTCCTGCTGGTGGTATTGTCTAAGTGTCTTCATAACCAGTGCAGTTGATGGCAAGGTATACTATTTCTGAATAAGTGCAATATCGCATATCAGAATGCAGCAGTTAAAAGTGTGGCACTGGTTCAGCAGAAATGTAAAAAAAGTGAGTTGTTTAACATCCTTTCTCCATCTTAGTAAGTGGAATATCTACACGTGATAAGTGAGACTCCTCTTACTAGATCATTGCTGTGAGTGGCTCTATGGTGTTGTAGTTTTTAGTCTTAAGTGCTTCTGCATACAAGTCATTTGGTCCTTTGTTCATAGGTAATAGGTTAGCAGGTAATTATTAGGCTAATGATCCCAGGGGCCTTTTTAAGCCTAGCCATGCTTCCCAAGGTAAGAATTAAACACTCTACCATATGTCTGTATTATGCCAACTTTCTTTGGGGAGGAAATAGTTAGTTACAGATGCATATAGTGGAGTGGTTGACATACAGACTAGTCTATGAGGGCTAGATTTGATAGTGTGCTACCTAGGCAGCTTTAGATAGGGATCCTTCAGTACCTTGGCATATATGGACTTAATTTTAGAGCTGGGGTACAGTGTGGTGATAAAATCCTTGGTGTGTGACATGTTTGCCTCCAGTTTGAATACATATTAACATCACTCTCAATTGAATTAACCATTAGAGAAACATTAAAAATTGTGGGAAAAGATGAGACAGTTGATATACTGCTTCAGTAAGTATCCACTTGTCAAACACATATTTATTGAAGCTGCTCTTCATTAAACAGCAAATCTTAAATAGGGCACACAAGAGGCTGGCCAACCGAGCGACCACAAAAAAAAAAAATCAAATTCTGCCTATGCCCCCCACATCCCCCCAACTAAATATACCAACTCTGAGTCCACACTACAGTGGACAAAAGGGCAAATTCCAGATGGTGGCCAACCGCTGGTTCCCCTTGTTAAAGTCTGCCATTCGATGAAGAGTGGCTTTGATAAATAGGTGTTCGATGAATTCGAAGAAATGTCATAGACCCTATGGAAACACCTACAATAGAAAATATACTAGGATAGATTTGGACATTATGTGTGCAGGCAGAATATACCAGAATGGCATAACAATGCAGGCATGGGTGTCTGAAATGGGATAGACTTGAAAACAGACTACTTAGTGTGAGTTGGGCAGTTATGTACAATGAATACATCATACATTTACTACAATAAAAGCATGGATGTCACAGTTTAGGTAGACTTGACAAAGAGCACATGAAAATATATAACACGATACAGCATATCAACTTAATAATCAAAACATTTCACAGTGTTGGCATAGGTGTCATAATTAAGGCAGGCTTAAAAGTTGGCTTGATGATAGACACATCAGCACCTGAGTTTTGACAACAGAATATAAAATACTGCAAGTAATAAAGTAGATAACTGACAGCCACTAATTCCCTGATTTTCAACTCAAGGTTTGATGGTAAGTTCTAATGTAGTTCAAATGAACAATCAGAGGACTAAATTGTTTCTTGGTGGCTATAATTTATTTAAAGATTCATAACTTTGTCAGTTGATTCAATTTTAGAAGAATTTCAGATTTCTAATACTGAGAAATGGAGAGACATTCAATAAGTCAGATTATTTGTTCAACAAAAATTTGATTCTATTGGTTATCATTAGTCAACAAGTATACCTAAATTAATAGACTGTGTATGTAAAATTTTATACAAGACTAGTCATTTAGTTATGTCAGAGCTATATAGACTTCTTGGACTACATACTGGATTAAAACATGAAATTTTGGAAATTGTTGAATCAAGATGACTTGGAGTTATGTAATGAACTAGCTAGAAACCTAACTCTGCCTTCAGTGGATAACACATCTAGCTCTTCCCTGTTGAAAATTTATACCTGGAAGATCTTACATACAGCATTTTAACCCCAAGCAAATGAACACAGTTGCTAAGAATAAAAAGCTAAAAGTTGAAGATTCAATTCAAATGAGAAATTGGAGTGAATACCCATATTATTTGACTGTTTAATGATTCAAAGTTATTGGACTGAAATCAAAAGTTTCGTCAAATTATCTGGTTAAATAATATTCACTTGTCTGGAAATACAGTTTTATGTAATCACTGAATTCCTCCATCTGTTAAGAAAAAAACAAATACTCTTGGGTTTGTATTATTATTGCCTTTACTATGAACATCTTTACTAGAAAGTGGATGGATAGTGCACCCCCTTCTTTATTTTATCTGTTTAGAAATATTGAGTTCAGTCCAATGCAAGGAAATTGATTTGATTAAAACTAACTCAATCAATAAACCTTTAAATGTCTCATTTTGGCCCAGGATTTCAGAAATTTTGCGTAAGTTTATGCATTAGCGATTTTGGTTGGGGGATAGCATAATGGTAAAGGTATTTACCTCAAAGGCAAGAGATAAAGGGTTTGACTCTCACCAAGGAAAATTGGCAAGGCTTAAAATGGCTGATTATGGCAGCTAGCCTAGTACTTAACTATGAAATGTATGTATTTAGTTTATATCGTTTGTTTAACTTGATTCTCCTTTTTCCGTTAAATTGTGCTTTCCTATATTGATTTCTTCTCTTTAAGAGCTGGTTTGAAATGTTCAGTATTGACTGTATATGAAGCTGAGGCATCCTTTGCACCTAGTACACAGTTTTATTTAATCCGATAATGCTTTGTTCGTTTCTCTCGTAACAGAAAATGTAGTTGTATTTGTCAAAAAATATTTCATGTTATTATTAATTATTCAGACTGATTTACTGAGAAATATTTTATTTGTTTTTCACTGATATTACAACCAATAAAATTATTTTGAAAAAAGACCCTGGAAAATATCGTGTAACAGTGTGCAGTATAATTCAGTAGTGCACAACAGTGTACAACACGATGCATTATGCAATAGAGAATGTTATAACACAATACAGTATGACAGTGCCCAACACAATACTAAACACTGTACAACAGAGTACAGTATAATGCAGTGCTGCATGATAGTGCATAGAACAGTGCAAATACTTTGCAACAGTATATGACACACAGTGCCCAATACAGTACAAAACATTGCACAGCAGAATACAGTACAACACAACACAATACAGTACAGTATGATACAGTGCAACACAGTATATTATGTGCAGCATAACACAGTAGTGTGGCATTGGAGTCACAACTATGAGAAGCCAAGAGATCAGAATATAAGCTACTATGCAATAACACAGGACAGAATAGCGTGGTGTATATCAAAGAGTGCTAACAATGCAGGCAGGGTGCCACAATATGGGCAGACTGAGACAGCAGAAAATAATTTATTGTACAAAACTGGGCTAAGATAGTCAAGAACACAGTATTATGCAACATAGGGCAATGTATCAGGATTACATAGCAGACAGGCCCAGATATAACTGATGAATTTGGTTTGGAAGGTAGTGTACAAGAACAGTATTGATAACAATAAGGAATCCCAGTGTTGTCCAAATAATTAGCATATATTCTGTTTTAGACAGTCAGATAATACTGCATGTACACAGTGGAACCAGTTAAAAGAGACAGGGCAAGATAGATGCATACTAAGTAAACATTTGAATTGTACAATAAATTATAGCTGGACACTGAAATAAATGCATTGTTAAATAATAAAAAGAACAGTAGTACTTTATTACAACACATTTGACTACTGGTTAATACTATAAGTGATACAAGTGGTTTTAAATGTAAAACAATAATTAACTGGTGCTAGTAAGATGAATATGTCATTTTATTTTATGCACCTGCAGATGGGAAAAGGAAATAGCATACAACAGCAGGGACTTAATATTTGGCAGGCTCTATTCTGTGATAGTGGAGTCAATATTAATGATGCTATATTAATGTATCAGTAAAAAGGTATAATTGGTAATCACTACTCAGAAACAAGCTTCAGCTGTTTGACAAGCACTCTTTGTTGATACCCATTTGTAAATATGTAAATGGTGGAAGCAAGGTAAATAGTTCCTTTATTTTATGTGTTTGCAAACATCACTATATTAGCAACTGGGACAAGTGTAAAATGACATCCAATGATATAACAACCATTTCTAGTTTTTGGCTCTGTTAGTCAATTCTTCTCATATGAAACATTGGCCATATATGTCTGAACCAGAGCATGAGTGCAAGATGGTTAATGATCAAGAAAAAAATTAAAAAAGAAAGCACAGGAATGTGTGTAGAGCAGTAAAACTACATACCATTCAAATGAAAGCAATTCCAGAGGATCTGGTGAGTATAACATGAAAATAGAGAAAAAGTCTATTAAAATTAGCAGAACAAATCTCACAAGGCAAAATATTATGTAAAAAATACTTGAAAGGATATAGAGGCTGAAGGTGTTTTTGTCCGTCCATATCACTTTGTTTGGTCAAGATAAAAGCTGAAAATAAAAAGCAATCAGGTGAAGTGTGATGTTGTTCAACATTTGATTATCTATATAATAAGAAGGCATACTGCATTGTGAATACCAAATGCATAGACTGTGAATAGCTTAACCATTTGGGTAAAATGTGCAAGAATAAGACAAAGAAATAATACCAGAGAAATGTTTTGCAAGTAATAGATGCAAGAAAAGCGGTTGACTGTGTTAGTCATGGAATCAAACAATTCTGAGACTGACAACTGTTTTTGAATGCATCTGAGTCAAAGGGACAGAATACAATAGTGCAGTCTTTATAAAAATCACTGGGAAGTCACTATAAATGGCAAACATCTCACATTTAACTTTGATATCAGCACAAAACATAATATCCCAACAAAGAAGACATTCATACACTTGGATTTGAATAGCACTGTAATACAGTAAAAAGATAAATTACTGGATTATCCTGGTCATCTTCTAACATTACTAGATCAAAAAGAGTTGCTTTGTTTTAAACAAATTCAGACTAGGTCAATACAACAGCAAATTATATAGGACAAGGGTGGCTTGTGAGCAATTGGGCATGATTTGCTACACTAATGGGTTATATAGAGCTTAAGATAACTCATAAACTCGAGAAGTAGATGACTCACACAATCATCAAAGTATACTGACAAATGTTTGTGGAGCAGTCAAAATTCCTATTCTTGCAAGAAGAGCCTAGCATACTCATGAACGCAATAGCATGCAGATTTGTGAAGAAAATGGTTCACACATTCCTGCGGTATAGTCTAATGATCCAAGCAAGCAGAATTTCAAGTGCAGTAATACTGGCGAGCCTATAATGAACAAAAATGTGCACTTTGAAATTTCATTTGAAATTTTTGGCCAATATGTTCACTTATATACAAGATTTGACAACATTTTAAATGATTTCATTCAGAGACCAGAACAGGATAATGAAATGAAAATGTAGACAAATATGGTGCTAAATGTCAGGATGGCCAGCTGAAAACAAAATAATTTCACTTCTTATGTGTTTTCCATGATGAAAATCCTAAAAGCGTTTGTACCAAACTAGATATGTAAAAAACTGTTAGAAAGAAATTATGAAGAGGCAGCATGCAGCATACTGTTTAAGTTTGGTAAGGCTTATCAGACTGAACTGATGGTGGCAAACGTTGAGATTTACATTGTTTCCTAAAACATTGCCATGTGCTAGTCATGTTAATACCAAAATTAATACATCATTTGATATGGTAGATTGCATTCATAGTCCTGAGGTTTGTACTTGCATAGCGGTTATCTGCAAAAAGCGCAACTATGCCAGCATGCTAATAGACTAAGCACTGGTTCTTTGCATTAAGTAAATGCAAAGACCTTTTTATGAATCATGCCCAGTTGCAGCAAAAACATAAAGTAGCTGAAGTTAATCATTAACTATGTTCCAAGTACTATATGAAAACCTTAGGCTTCATGTGATTGCATACATACTTGGATACTGAGGTCAAACATGGCTGTGCATAGGCATGCTTGAAAGATTTAAGGCAAGCAATGGACAGCTCAGCTATGATTATTAATATTAAAAAAAAGAGTTTAATAAGTTTTAAATAGGTGTATCCTTTTGTGGCCATTCTGTTGTTTGCTTTAAAGAATGAAGAGAGGGAAAACTAGAAAATACTGGAAATGAAAGACATAATGGGGGGTGGTGGAAACATCTTCAGTGTTGTGCTGGAGGAGGTGGGATAGGAGGGATGATGTGTTTTTTTTCAGGGGACAAACCACCTTATTTTTTGGGGGGGGTTAGAATTTTTTTATATAAGGGTATAGTTTGGGTAGGAAGTTGGTAAGAAGATGTAAAAGAGAGAATATGGAAAAGATGGGGTTGATAATGAGACCAGCCCACAAAGAACTCCTGGCTAATATGTTTCCTTTCCACTACATGATGTTGTTGCAGTGGAGGACCCTGACTTTGAAGGGATGAGGCCTCTGTTGGTGCAGTAGTCAGTGCCGACCCAGGCAGTGAGTCCACTGAAGAAAATCCCGGATTAGTTAAAGGTGTCTCTTTACTACCTACTCCCCCATGTTCTTACCCAAGTCCAAAAGCCAACTTTCAGTGAGTCTTGCCAGGATGCCATGTGCCAGGGTGCTTACAGGACTGGTACTACCACCACTATCCTGAGAGGACATCCCTGGACAGACAGAAAGTGAGCATTCCTAATCTGGGAGGCACACAGCTGGGCTGCTCCTAAGGATTCTGAACCTGTAGAAAAATGAACAGAAATGGGAGAGAAATAAAATAAATATGGGCAAAGGAAGGCATTATTAAAATAAGAAAGAGAAATAAAGGGAATAGACAAAGAAGAAATGGAGACAATAATTTCACACATAATGTTATTCATCATTCCTATCTTTATTACCACTGATTTTTTAGTTTTATGAATTATTTATTCAAGTAAAGACAAATTGTGGGAAGTGTTTATGGATCCATGGAAACACTCAGTATACTGCTATCAAGTGGTGGTGGGTTTATATGTGCAGTGTACTGATACTAATGAGATATGCTGGTATAACAAAACAAATGGTAATACATTTAACTTCTCTTCCTGAAACAGATTTTGCTGCAATATTGTACTAAAAGTACTCTAGTCCTTCTACTATCTTTGTGTATGAATATTCTTGCAATTATAGTTGCAAAAACAGTTAAAGACAGAAGAAAGCATTTATTACTTAGCATTTCTTTTTAAATGTAAATACGTTTTTTACTCATACTTACAAGCCCCCTTAGCCAACCTTGCCAATCTCCTCTTTTGTTTTGCTGAGTTCTACTGCAACTCCTCATGAGCTACATAGAGATCGCATAGCATCATGGTTATTTACCTGTGTTTTTCTCTTAATATTGCTGACATGACTACTAGCACTACCCTGCAAGGCATTGCAGTCCTTGTACTTTATTAGTATATGTACTTTCTTCTTTAAACATTTATTTTCAGTTCAAAATGTGCTTTCATTCATTAACCATGGAAACAGTCAAACACAACTTGTCATGCAGATATTACACCTAATCCATTTGTGCTAGTATTTTGTTTAATGCAAACTGAAATAGTAGGAATGCATCTTCCTTCAAATTGTTACATTTTTATGTGTATGCACAGCTTGTCTGTTTGGGAATGGAATGTTGATTGAAATCTTACCATACACTTCCAGTGTTGGTTCTACTTTCCACTATGTTTTGCATACTTAGTTTGAAAGGCAGCACAATTTTTGCCTTCCCCAAAAAGCAGAAATTGGAAACACAAAAAGGTAACAATTGAAAGGAAATATTAACATCTTTCAATATTAATTTCATTAAATAAAGGATATTTACTGTACAGATAGATGCAGTACATATACTTCATGGCTATCCATGCTTTGATAATTTTCAGCTTAATAAGTGTAAGCATATATGAAGATTATGGAGAAACGTATTTATTTATTTTACATAAACTTGGATAAGATCCATCTTCACCAGAGGCCCAGGGAGAAAAGCTCCACATATAGAAATTATGCAAAACTTATACAAGAAATTATACAAAACACATACACAAAAAGTATACAAGACATACAGTACACCAGAAATTACATTCTATGCTATTATAGCTGACATTTGTATTATACAATCATCTGATATAATTCCGTATTGTAGAGTAGACATTGTAGTTTCTCAGAGTAAGCTGAGGAAGTGTTTGTAGGGGGGAAATTGGATAGAAAAGGATGAGGTTAGAGATTTTCTAGACATGAGAGAGAGCATAGATTATGAGGTGGTCAGGGAAGAAGAAAAAGTATGTCCAGAAACTATTAAAACTAGCTAGCCTGGAGTAGTATGGGAGCAAAGCCAGGTGTCATTAAGATACTTTTTAAGAATCTTTTTGACTTGGTGGGTATTTGTGTTTTGGTTCTGATGTTGTGAGGTAGTGAACTCCACCTTATTGCTACATGATGAGAAAATAGGGAGTCCCCCGCCGTATGAGTGGATTTGGACACTTGCAGAGATTTATTTGTTGAGTAAAGACTTCTATTTGTGGTATGGGGCTGGAGAATATTTAGAAGGGCAGGGTTTTTTTCAAGTTGATATACTAGTTTGTGTGCTAAGGTTAATTGGTTATAGGATAGAAGTTGTAGGAGTTCTAACTAGAAGAGTTTTTTAAGGAGTGACAGTGGTGAGTATGATGTGGGCAGTCAGTTGCAAATTTAGCTATTTTATTGTAGCATGTTTCAAGTTTAATTAAATCTGTCTTTTTAAGGTTGGTGAGACTTGGGGAAGCATACAGAAGTGTTGACAGAAGATGGGTTTTAGCAATATCAACCCTAGAGGTGATAGTTAGAGACTTTTTATTTCTGTAAAGAATACCCATTTTTGTGAACATTCTTAATTGTTTGTGCTACATGTAGGTCATATCTTAGATTGTTATCTATTATTACTCCTAGCAGTTTTGTTTGTTAATCAGCATTAATTTTAGTATTATTCCTAGCTGTAATGTAGAAGGTGCTGGGGGGGGGGGGCTTGTGGGTTGGAAGATCATGAGTTTTGTTTTATTGGGGTTGAGTATGAGCTGATGGTTAGAGAGCTATAGCTCGGTATCTGAGAATGATTTTTGGGTTATATGATGGAGGTGTTGCAGGTTATTAGCAGCAGATATGAGTGTTGTGTCACCTGCATATTGGATAGTTGAAGCCAGTGAGGTAGCACTATGGAGGTTGTGTGTAAAAATAGTGAAGAGCAGTGGCCCACAAATTGAGCCTTGAGGTACTCCTAGTGTAATGAGAAGAGGAGGGATAGGACAGTAAACCATTTTACAGATTGTTGCTGCTCCTGTAGATAGCTTTGCTACCACTGAAGTGCAGAGGGACTGAGGTTCAGTTTGGAGATTATATTTAATAGTTTGGGGTGGAAGACCATATCAAAGGCCTTGGACATGTCTAGAAAAACAGCAGAGACTATTTTACCATTGTTTCTGAATTGGTTGATGGCATTGGTGAAACTGAGGAGTGCAGTTAGTTTACTATGATGGGGTCTAAAGTCATGTTGACATGTTGCTAGCATGTTGTTTCAGGTAAGATAATGAATTAGTTGGGAGTGGATATATCTTTTGAGGAACTTAGATAGTGGATAGAGAATAGAGATTGGTCTGTAGTTGGTCAGCTCTGTGGAATTTCTGCTTTTGTATAAGGGGATAATATGTGCAATTTTCCATTTTGCTGGGACATGTTGTTCTGCTATGGACCTGTTAATAAGGATCAACACTGGATACGATTTGGCTTCAGGTGCTAGTTTTAAATATTCAGTTGGTAGCTTGTCAGCTGCTATTGAGGAGGGTTTGAGTTTTTTGAGTAGTTTCTTAATGGTAGCTGTGGGAACAGGCTGAAAGGAGAAGGAGTTGTAATTAAAAATAAGAGGTCTGGAGGCTAGTGATGGTTCTGTGGAATTACTTTTAATTAGAGATAGGTCACTTTCAGTGAAGTATTTATTGAATTCTTCTGCAATTGTGGTAGGAGAGTGTGGTAAGTTGGGGGAAGGGGTAGTGGAATGTCCTGGGTGGAGAATGGCATTTATGGTATTCAAAAATGTTTGGGGGTTATGCTGGTGTTTATGTTGCAGGTTATAGTAGAAGTTCTTTTTATCTAGGTTGATTTGGTGTTTAGCCTTGTTTCTTATTTGCTGGAATGTGATGCAGTTGATTTGGGTTTTAAAGGTGTGCCATGTTTGCCAAGTTTTGTCTCTTTTCCTAAGGAGCATTCTGGTGTCATTAGTTAGCCATGGTGTATATGTGGCCTTAATATGAATTGAGCTCGGGGGCCAATTTGTTTAGAATTTCAAAGAAGGTACTTTTGAAATCATCTACTGTAGCATCAAGGGGCAGTTTTTTTAGTAGAGACTAGTTTCATGTTTTTAGGGTATTGATCAGGTCTTGGGGGTTAAAGTTTTTTTACTGTGGATTTGGCGGAAGGTGGTGAGCTTGACATTATTGATGTTTTTTCTCAATCGGTAGGTTGGCATATGGTCACTAAGGCTGTTAGGTAAATAGCCACTAATCTGATATTGCTGAGGTTTGTTGGTTAGTGTCCAATCCAGTACAGATTGAAGGTTGGAGTTTTTATCTATTCATGTTGGAGCTTGAATGAGTTGTGTGAAGCAATAGAGGTTGACATGATTGCAGGGTAATGTGAATTGCAAGTTGTCCAGTCTATATTAAAGTCACCCATAATGATAGTTTCTTGGGCTATGGAATTTGATATAGACTTGATGATGTGCTCTATAGTGGAGATGCGATTTCAGGGTGGGACATAGGTAGCTATAATGGATATGAATTTGTTTTAGTTAAGTTGAAGTTTAGTAGGTAGGATTTCAATGTTCTTGAGGTTATCCATGTTTAGGCTTTGTGGTAAAAGTGCGAGACTACCCTTAAATAAGATGGCTACCCCTTCACCTCTTTTTACTTTCCTGTCTGCTCTAATAATGTTGTAACCAGGTGGTGTAATTTCATTGTCAGTAATGTGTGCGTTTTACCAAGTTTCCAGTAAAACAGCAATATCAGGGTTATAATGGGATATTATGGCATGCTGTTCTTGAATTTTGTTGACTGTGCTTTGCAGGTTTAGATTTAAGATTAGTATTTCAGAGCCATTTCATGATAGATTGGTTAAATATTGGTATTTGAGGGGGTGATGAGGAGGCATTTTGGGGACATGGGTTTGGGTGAATGTCTCCACTTATAATAAGTTTGGTAGCTATGGTTACTAGTGTTTGGAAGAATGCTGATATATGCTTATTAAACTTAAAAGAGGTATTTTTTCGGTTTGGTTTAATATGGTGTAGTCTGTATGAGGTGTGATGGAATTCTGCTACATTTAAGATGGATGGAGATATTAAGATGGAGTTGTCAGTTTGGTATGGGGAAAAGGTAGATGTAGTTTTGAGAAAAGTGTAAAGGGAGACTATTTGTGAATGGTATTTTGTTAAGTGAGCAGGAGTTATCACAACTAGCAATATACAATGTATTGATAGCATTTTGTAATGGTTAAAGGGTAGGGATTGGTTATACATTAATGTATGTGTGGTAATGGATGGGTATTTTTAATGTTAGTGTAGAAATGTGAGATATTGTATAAGTGGAAATGGTATAGGTGGTGATTGGTACATAAGTGTGAGTTGGAGTGGTTAGGTTTAGAATAAATTTGAGTGATATGGAGGTGGGAGGGAACAGGGGCAGGGTAGGGGAGCGGAGTGAAGCCCAAGTGTAGTGAGGGGGGAACAGAGTGGGCAGAGCCAAGTTTTATGACTGCACAGCAAGGAACAATCAGTCACTTAGACTACCAGGTACTGTGGAAAGTATCTATGCAGCTGACCATATTGTAGAGTAGGAATTCTTAGATAAATAGAAACCTTATGTCAGAAGAGGTGTGGACTGGGAGAAATATGGGCAAGTGTATTGGGGAAGGAGAAGACCGAGTGAAGCAATGATTCTAAACTTGACAATATTGGGTTTAGAGAGATCTGTGCTGGGGGTGGGGGTTACCACCAGTAGTGTGCACTCCCTGAATACATTCTAATTAAATTTACAATCATAGAAGGGTTAAAGTATTAACATACATGGTAATATTGACTTTAAGTAAACTGGCCACAGACTTTTGTAGATGCAGCTTGCTGGTAGAGAACTGCTACAGGGATTCCTCACATTGTTTATTTTAGCTGTGAACTGTAAATGAAAAAAATTAGTTTAGGAAAAGCTGACAAGGGGAGTGCTAGAGGAGGCAGGACTGTCTTTACAATTGGAGAAATTTAAGAAAGGAGTGGAAGGGAAATAGGTAGCAGCCTAATAACACTACAGTTAATAAGTTAAATTAAAAGCCCTAAGCAGTAATTTGACACTAAAAAATATTTTCAAACAAACACAACAATGTTCTAGGCATATATACAGTGCTCAACCAAGATTAATGTGCAATATCCAGCTTGGCGTGGATTAGCCGTCACTGTAACATAGGATAGTCTACCTACAACAGAATCTATAGTAGAAGTTATTGCTACACTATAGCAACTGAGTGTCTGTGAACTATAAGGAATTACATTGCATCCCAGTATAAACATATAGTGAGCAGTTAAATTAGTTCACTGTTAATTGCTTGGTATTAATTTTTAAAATACAGCAGTAGGAGCACAGATGATAAAGCACAGTATCGTCCTTTAAAAACAATGATAATTACGCAATAGCTTCAATGATATGAGCTAAATAGTCAGTAAAGTCACAATAAAAAATAAGAAAAAAATCCCATTTAAAACAGTAATGCATAAGCAGAGTTCAGTTTGTTACCAAGACCGGGTGATCAGCATAACCCTTTAAATATATAAACATGTAAATGGTGGCATATCTTATAAATAATTAGCATATATTCTGAGAATCCTTGGATTTCATCAGGAGAAAAAAAACATTTAACAGAACGTACATGGAGGGCAGACTAGTGGAAGATGCCAAAACAGTACACAGAATATGCTAGAGTAGTTTAAAAATGACGCCGGTCTGAGTGGAGTGCATTTGAAATGTTATGCTAGCTTGTGATTGGAGTTTCTGCAGGAGGGCCAGGGTGATATTCACCAAGTGGGAGAGTGAAATGACAGTTACATTGCTACTGGATTTTATAGTGCTTAGAGAAATATACATATACATAAATATACATATACATATACATATACAGAAATAATATATCTGGTCATCTCTCACTAAACTATGTGCTGTTCATTCTAGTGATACTCTAGCCTCTACTCCCTCCCCCCAGTCACCACTCTCACAAAGATGCCAATTTTCTTCCAGTCTGCACCTTGTGCATAGGATTCAGTCATATCCAGATACGAATACTAAAGAAGTTAGAGTGTTACCTTGGTCTCTTGGTCAGATCAGATCACAGAGCAGCTTTGTGCCTTCACAGGTGCTGCCATCATTAAAACTATCAGGACTGAAATGAAGAAAATATGAGTAGGGCTGTGGTTTACAGGTTTACAACCACTCCCTCTGGGGTGTGACAGCACTCTAAATAAGTTCAGTTAACAAACAGGGATATTAGACCTGGAACGGTTGTTACTGGCCAGTTTGCTTTTACCAAAAATGGTTTGTCACCTATATATTTTTTAAGGAGTACATTTATATTTAATTTATGCGATAGATAAAAGTCATTAATGAAATTAACAATTTTTATGTTGTGTACACCTGTTACTGCTTGTGTACCTTGCTGTTGCTGCCTTTTTGGAGTATTACACCTGAATGCCAGGAAGGAATAATTTATTTATGCATTCCTACTGTAGTATAGCAGCTGTATTTTTTGGGGTTTTGTTTGCTTTTCTCTGCAAAAAAAAATACTCATGTGTCCATCCTAACTTTCAGTAAATGTTGAGTGATATGAGGTGATAAAGTATGCCAGATTATGTTGGATGACAGGGATTATGTTTTATGTTTGTGTAAATTGACATGTATGTGACTCTACCATAGGGGGAATTCTATACAAAAAAGAATCAGAAAATGGAATCGACACTTAACAGCCACATTTTTCATTAGAAATTTGGGACATAAAATCTCAGGTACGGAAAGAACATAGAACCATTTTAGATAATATATGTGCTATAATATGAAACCTCAAGCAATTGGACATGGACAAATGAGTACTGGAGAGATAAGAAACTGAGTAAAAAATATGGTAAATTGTTTTAAAATGGTAAGGAAAGAGAAATCTCTGTAGCATGACTTTCCAAAAAAAAAAAAAAATGACTGATTTGACTTGATTGTTGCGTCTTTCTGCTTTCCCCGCTTAGGGGTCGCCACAGTGGAACTCCGGTCCGCTAATGATTGGTAGTTGATTTTTACATGCCGAGTTACCATCCCTGATGCACAACCTTCAACGAAGGTATGCCCATTCATGCATGTCTCCACGCAGAACACGCTCTAGCTGAGAATCGAACCAGACAGCGTCTTAATGAGAGGCGACAACGCAGCACCACCACCACAGGTACTGATTTGACTTGATAGATTACAGAAACTACATGATACCAGTCTGAAAAGAAATTGGAATTCAATGTACAGACCAATATAAAACTGCAAAAATCTAATAGTGAAAACTGAGGTTTGCTAAACAGCAATTAGTACATGGGAAATTATCAGCAACATTCTCCAAGTATTACGTTCCAACTGAGGTTTATCCCATTTTCATCGGAGGCCTGGAGAGAAAAGCATCACATATTAGGCAAGTACATTTAAAGATAACAACACTATTTTGTAAAAGTCATTGAGTTTACATGAAAATGCAATTATATGAATACATCTAGAGCAAATTATATTATACAAAGTAGCCTATGAATTTAGGGAAATACATTTTTTTTCATGAGGTAGTTGTTTACAGAGAAATTACATAGATAGACAGTGGATGTATTATGTAATGTGCTTATCAGGAGAAAGTACAGAGAAGAGTAACAAAGGCAGCAAGGAATTAAGCAGGAAGTAGATCTTAAGAGAACAAGTAGCTATATAAAACATTAGGTGCACTATGGTAGAGAGTTTTTATAGAGAGGTAGACAGCTTGTATAGACTTGCATTAAAGAAAATACAGGTAGTGGCTGTTACCTGGGAAATGGAATTTTAGAAGGAGAGAAAGTTGGTAGAGGGTAGAGTGTCAGTCTGTAGAAGAATAGTGTAAATGCCAGATGTGGGAGAATATATAGGGAGAATTCTTAGCGGCAGATATATAAAGTTACATGCATTAAGATTAGGGTACAGACAGGTTAAATAAAGGGGGTGTAACTTTGATGGTAATATTTAGGTTTAATATGGGGGGGGGGGGCAGCCTGGGATAGTGAATGAGCACAATTAGTTATTTAGCAAGTGTTTCTTTTGGCATGTTTTAAAGCCATGGATTGTAACTACCTCTGTCATTTCAGGGGGGATTTGTTTCCTGGTTATAGTGAGGATCCTGCACTCGTATTTGATTTTCTGATGGATAGAAAAGCTTTGTTGTTGGATCAAAGGGCTTGATTAGTGATATAGGGGTTGTAGTATTCCTTTTAGAGCTGGGGATTTTTCTGAGGTGTTTATTAATTTATGAGCTGTAATAACATGATGGCAGTTTAGGTGGTTTTAAAGTTATAGCCATGTAAGGTGTTTTAGAGCTGTGCAATGTCTTTTTTTTTTTTATTGAGGATTACTTGTTGCAAATTTTGCAATTTTGTTATAGGCTGTCTCTTGTTTATTTTTGATGGTTAAGTTCAGATTTGTAAAAATGGGTAAGACAGAGAGTAGGGATGGAAGTAGATATGTTTTTTCTTTAGTAAGGAATTCCCTAGCCCTGTAGAGGCATCCCAGTTTCCAGTTTGTTCTTTTGATGGCTAGGAGTAGGTGCTGATCATATCTGAGATTATCACTGAGCATTACACCAAGGAGTTTTGCCTGTATGACATATCCTGTTTTGTTTTCTTGGTTGACAGGATATGAAAAGATTGTTTTTGGTCTGAGTAGTTTTTAAGGGAGAAAAGCATCAGTTGGTGTTTTTTTAGCATTTCAAATCTAGTCTGAGCTATCTAGCCAGGATTCTTTGGGGTGTTTTCTGGTAGGGAAGCTAGTGTTTTGGCTGTGCAGATGAGAGTGTCATCATCTGCATATTTTACGAGGGTAGCTTGTTTATTGGCGGAGTGCAGATTACTGATAAATATATTGAAAAGTAGGGCTCCTAGAAATGATCCCTGAGGGATATTGACTGTAAGGAAATCTGAATAGTCATACTGAGACTTCATGGCTTTTTTTTCCTATTGGATAAGTTGCTGTGAAACCAGGTAAGTGATGAGGTTTTGAGACCTAGAGAGGCTAGTTCCTCAAGGAGATTCTGGTGAGAGACACTATAAAATGCTTTGCATAGGTCAAGGAAGACTATTGAGACTACTTTACCTTTGTTTCAGAGCTGATTTTGTGTTTGTAAGGTTTAAAAGGCAGTAGTGGTGCTATGATTAGGCTGAAAACAGTGTTGAGTCAAGGAGAGTAGGTTACAGTTGGTGAGGTATTTGAACAACTGGGTGTGTATATATTTTTCTAATAACATAGATAGGGGTTGGAGAATGACTATAGAACTTTAGTTGGTTAGGTTGGCAGAATTTCCACATTTATGTAGGGGTATGATGTATGATATTTTCTACATGTTGACCTCCTGATTTTCTTTTATGAATCTGTTGATAAGTATAAAGCCTTGAAATGCTATAGCTTCCTTCTGCTGCTGTTTTCAGGTACTTTGCAGGTAATTTGTTGGCTGCCAAGGTGGTTGGTTTCATTTTTAGTAGGTATTTTTTCTATTGTTGAGGTGGGTATAGTATCAAGTTTAAGTAGTACTTTGTTGTTGGTAGGGGGATGTGCAATAGTGAGGGTTGAGGTGGAGTTTTGTTTGTTTCATTATAAGATAGAATTTACAAAGTGGGTGTTGAACTGAATTACTGTACTATCTGCATATTTAGAGGTTGTGGTAGGCTGGGGAGTAGAAGGTTCCCGGGGGTTGAGCAGTGACATTAAGGAAGGACTAGTAGAAACGTTTATGGGTATTTTGTAAGTTTGTAAAATATTCCTTCTTGTCACCAAGTATTTGTTTTCTTGTTAGATTTCTGAAATATCTATTATCCTGTAAAGTTTTATTTTTGTATATGTTTTTCAGAATCAGTCTCTATTTAATAGTAGTTGCTTATTAATCTTTTGTTAGCCAGGGTGCTGGAATGGATTCAACTGTTTTGTTTCTGAGTGGGGTCTGCTTATTTATGATGATTAGGAAAATATGATTAAAATGAATAACTGCTTCATCTAGTAGTAATGTTTTTAGGCAGTTCCAGTTATTTGCTTTAAAGTTGTTATAAAGTGTTCAGGGTTGGAATTCTGCAGATTACGGTGGTGTTTGCATGTTACTTGCTTCTTAACGTTTAGCCACTGTCTGATAGAGTAGCTAGGTAAATGGTCATTACTACTGTCTGATAATGTCCTGGTGGCATTGACGTTGTTAGACTTATTTAAAAGTATCCAGTCTAGTGTGGTTTCTTTGCAAGATGTTTTCTTGGTCCCGGTAGCAAGGTTTACCTCAGGTGATGCATTTGTTATTTGTTTACAGTCAATATTTATGTCACCTAAGATTATGTTCTCTTTTTCATATTGTGATACAGTCACTGAAGAAAATGTTCAGTTGTAGCTATGTTGTTGCCATGGGGAATGTATAGTCCTACTAGGCAAATTGATTTACTGTTATTGAGTTTGAGTTGGGAAATGAGAATTTTAGCATTTTGAAATTTTGGGGCAGTTTGAGGATCCTGGATTACTTCTAGGGTATTTTTATAATTATTGATACTCAACCTCCCCATTTTTGTTAGTCTGCATGACCTAATTATGTTATATCCATGTGCTAGCATTTTAGCACTTGTTATTTCTGACTTGTCAGGTTTCAGTAGCTATAAGTACGTTAGGGTTATAGTGTGAGAGGGATGTCTGGATATCATGGGTCTTGTTGCATATACTTTAAAATTGTATGCTTAGGGGAAATAGATTGTGAACTGAGTTGTGGTTTGGAAGGGAAGAAGTTGTGTCCTTCTGAAAAGGTGTTGTTGGATCTGACTGTATATTGGTCTTGGGCCAGGTTTGGGAAGGATGTCCCCACTTTAGACTAGCTTAGTTATGGTTTACAGATATGCATGGGATATCTAGCCTTCTTATCTGTATGTAGATAGGTGGAGAATTATGAACTACTAACTTTTAACTGTTTAAAGGTGTGTGTGATTATTACTAAGTGCAGATATAGTTTCTGAGATAAGGTTGAAAAATGAGGTGTGTTACAAGACTGTTGTTGTTTGTAAGAGAGAAAGTGCTGAGTGGATGTTAAATGCGATTTGAAGATTGTGATGTGTGTGAGAAGAGTCAGTAGTGTTATGATGATAGCAAAAGAAAGTTTTGCTCTTAAAAGAAATGTAAGCTGTGTCATGTACTTCATGATAGCGGGAAGAATGTTTTTTGTAGTAAAGAATTGCTAGGTTATTGTGTATTATATGTTTAGGGTGGTTAGGGTGTATTACTGAAGGTTGCTAGACTAGTAGGGTGGAGGTTTTAATACTGATGGAGGATGGTAGAGGTAAAGCTAGAGGTCATTCTTGGTTAATTTTAAGAGCTGGGTATGGGTTGGGAAGCAAAAGTGTAGGAGTAGTTGTGGTGGATAGGAATTGTTGGTAGGGTATTGGAATGCAGTGGGGCGAGGGTGGAATGGAGCATGATCCACATACAGCGTATTGTATTCTCAAGAGAAACAATCAGCGGAGCTGCACTTAGGAGAAAGGTGAGCTTATAAAGGTAATATTACAGAGATTAATCTACCACAAGCAAAGTGTATTTTGTGCCAGTATTTCGGTTGGTAAAGAAAATGGCAGCAGACAGTAATATGCCAGCCAGCCAGTATGTTGAGGTAAACAGTCTTATTACGCTTCATTTAAGATAGTAGACTGACTTGTCCAGAAGTTTATTTATTTATTTTTTAGGGACTGTAACAAAAGTGCCTTTTTTTGCTTGACTTTCTATTTAGTATAAGATGCTACAATTAGAAATAGCATGCTTAAGCAATACATTTTTCTAAAGTTTATTTGCAGGATATGCTATTCTTTGTTAAGTAAATATTCAGTGGAAGAAAAATGGAAATAAAATTATATTGATCTAGTTTTAGTGGAAGGAACTGCAGCATCTAATGGTCTGCACACTGTTAGATAGATAGATACATTGAATAGTGGGTACATCTTTAGCTTATGATTAAGAGTTGAACAATAATCATACTTTAAATATTCTTTCCTGCTGGCACAGGGGTTCTTGGCTGTAGTTGATTGGTCTCTCTGACTATATTGGCAAAGTTATCAAGAAGATGGATGGTGATGCAATATTAAACATTTAGCTTTACTGTCTACAGTTTAAATGTTCTTTTCCATGCGGGTGGGTCTTGGTTGCAGATGACTAGTCTCACTGAGTATATTGGGAATGTTTTCAGGAAGATAGATGGTGATGCACTATATAGATATTTAGTTTTGCTGTCTACAATTTTAAGCATGCACACTATTGCAGGAACCCATGGAGGGGCTGAAAACTGAGCCAGAATAGTCGCATGTTTGAGCATGAAGATATTGGAATTTCTTTGAAGAAGCACTACCATATATCATTTTGTTGACATAACAGATTACATTTATACCTTTTTACCTGGCATCACATTTTACACTAGATTTACTCTATGATAGAAAGTAACAATAAGCCCACCAAACCTGCCCTTAAAATGAATTTAACATTCTATGTCTCCCCCTTCCCTTCCTACCCTCCTTTACTAATCTGTACAATGGATTTTTCCTCCAGCAATCATTCCAGAAGTATATACTATGGGTGTCTATAAGCCTTTCTTTGAAAAAAAGTGCTTTCTCAGAATCAGGAAATAATTAATTGTTATAACCTTCCTGTTTAAAACGAACACACTCTCTTCTTCCTGACATAATCTTGGTGACTGATATCATGCCTCCCAATTCTCTTGTGGTGTCTAGTGACCAAAACCACAGGTCTCCTTTTATCAGATAATCTCCTTTCTTCTCTATGTCATGCCCCATTCTGATAGGTCTCCTCTGTACTCCTTCCAATGCTTGGTGTAGCTGCCTCTGTATGTTTTCCAGAATGGCACTCAGCACTCAAGATGTAGTTTGACCAGAGCTGGAATGGCAGTAGAATACTTCCTACTTCTATTTTTTTTCCATTGCTGCCTTTTCCTTCTTTAATGATCTGTCCAATGGTCAGAGAAGACTTGGTGGGTAATTTAGGTATAGATCAAGAATCTGTAATACTCCAGAAATTTTTCATGTACCTCAGTAATTTAGTATGCTGATGTGTAACATAGCTATTTATTTAAGTGCTTGTCCATTTGAGTGTACAGTAAGTAATTCATATGAGGTAATGAAAGACTAAGTCCTAAGTAAAGACCAAACTATTAATTCGCATTCAAGATGTTGCTAAAAGAGTTAACTACAGTGCTGTAGCATTTCTTATCATACTAGATCTGACACATACTTTTAAAGTTTCAAAGTTTACAAAAAAATATTACTTGAATTCTAAAAAGGACAACAGGGTGAACTTTATGAGAGGCTTGTGTGGTACACATGAACAAGGTAATTAAAAATTCATTACTTTTACTTTTTTAATCACCTGTTTACATTTGGTATCATTTTTTTCAATAATCATTTAATTAGTGAGTGGGCATTAGGAATATAAAAAAAACTATCCTGTTTAAGAGTATTCATGTATTATACATCTATCATGTTTAACTTCAAAGTTAAATATATTTTTCTAACACAGTATGCTTTCATCAGCTTTAAAACATGAGATATGCTGCCATGGAGGGTTAAAGTCAGGTGACTGGTGTTGAATATATTATTGTATTAATGATGCAAGTGGTTTGAAGAAACTTTTAAGGTGTGTTTTAAAACTCCATTAATTTATGCTGTGCCAGTTTGTTTCCCCGTAGCACAGCATGCATGTTATGCAAACATTTCCAGTACATAATAAACATTTTTACTGATTTTCAAGTGTTCAAAGCACCAGGTTTACTCTTTTTAGACTCAGAGAGGCGTTTCTCCCTCAATAGCTTAGATCCCAGTTCCTATGTCCATCTCCCATTTTTATGGTATATAATGTTGCTACCTGTGGGGTACCATCAGGATATGTAAATGTTGTTGAACACTGAAATACATCACATGTGTGAAAATAACAAAGTTAGGTTTCGGCATAATTTCCTGGTAGGGAAAGAGCAGTGTGGTGGTGCTGCGGTAGCGTTGTCGCTTCACAGTTAGACGTTGCCCGTTCGATTCTCAGTTAGAGTGTCTTCTGTGTGGCGACATGCGTGAATGGGCGTTCCTTCATTGAATGTTGTGCGTTATGCCCGGCAAGCCAGTACGTAAAAATCTACTACCAATCATTAGCGGACCGGAGTTCTGTTGTGGTGACCCCTAACCGGGAAAAGCCGAAAGACACAAACAAAGGCAAAGAGCAGTGTCTGTGTCTGTGCTACAGTCATGAATAAACAGAGCAGTTATCAAATATGAAATAAACAAAGAATTCAGTAGATTTCAAGGTGATGTGAATCAGACTCCAGAGTTCCCCAGAAACTAACAGAACAGGCAGTATGGCTTGGAAAATCATTGACTGATCTGTATAGTTTGTCCACTCTGTTTAGAAACCAGAACATTCTTCCAGGACAAAGGTGAGTCTCTTCTTGAATAGATAACTGAAACTTAAGTGGGAGTTGCATAGAGAAAAGCTTTTAAAAATGCAAGGCCTTTAAGATGAAGTGCAAGATCAGTCCTCCTGTCATGTCAGATATCGAACATGGGTGGGCAACAAAATCAATTCAAAACCAAAGAAATTCCAAAATGAAAGTGCACCAAATTCCACAGCAAGCAGTGAGAAAAGCAAGTACCAACTGGCAGTGTCATACAAAAAAACTCCACACAAGAGTCTGAATAATTTTAGCAGCATGACTTGCAATTTTTGCTTTCATCTACTAAACATGTACCCCAGGATTGAAGAAAATCCTTGTAGGCACTGTGTAGAGCCTACATACAATGTATCTGTGCACACGGCAACAGTTCCCCTGGGCAGCACACCATGTATATTAATGATGGCACATTACTGAAGGAGATCATAGATACAGGGATATTGAATCCATGTATGGAGAAGTGTAGAGGCTACCCATGGTTGTAGATGCCTGGTCAGATGTTATGTACAGGGCAAGGCTTCCTGTAATGCTCTCCACTATTGTTAAAATGCTGTGAACTGTTTCAAATGTGTAATATTTGATTTTTATGAAATTTTTTTCCTTTCTGTATGTTTGTGCTGTGCAGTGTGGAACACAGCAATGACAAGCTGTGCCCACATATAGACAACTGACATCTGCTAGGCATCTAAAAATAGAAACTGGATGTCATTAATTATCATAATTACATTTTTTTACTATTATTATTTTTTTTTTTTTCTAATTGCTGTTTTTGCGGCATGGCATGGAGCTCCACAGAGCCGAGTGGTGCTCATACATACATAGCTAACAGCTGCCAGACATCTAAAAATAGAAACCAGATGTAATTAATTATTTATTTCTGGGTTTATTGAAGTGTGTTTGCACTGCACAATACTTAGCAATGCTAACATGTACTCCAGTAGTATATGTGAAGGTATACTAGTTTTCATAATATCCAAGTAGCTAAATGGGTAGAGTTACAACCTAATGCTTTGTAGGTCTTGGGTTCGAGTCTGTAACAGTGATAAGATGTCTGTAATTTATTTTATTATATATGTCTAGTTTTAAAAACAAATTTGTGAAATATGGCACTTCTACTTTGTGCTGAGCACTGCTTAAACATGCTAATGGGTACTGCTGCTTGCATGGTGGTAAGCCGAGTTAAAATCTTGGTTGTGCATGTTTTCATGCTGCTTAGCTCTACTTAGCTGGTTTGCGTGTTGTTAAGTGATGCACTGCTTTTCTGAATGCTGCTCAATGATGTGTAAGGGCAGGAAAATAGCCTATACTAGCCACAATATGTGGGAATTCTACACCTTTCTTTGGAATCTAATTGACTGTTGATATGGCAGGCAGTGTTGGTGAAGGTGCATGCTTTTCGATGCAGAGATGGAATGTTCAGGAGTTCAGGGTCTTTGTTGGGCTCCTGGTAAAAAAATTATGAACTCAGGGTGATGCAGGGTGGTTTCCATTGCTCAGAATATAAGGCAGAAGCAGCCTGGGACTGGTTGGCCAGGGAACTTACCAGTGCTACTGGTATCCCTTGCAGTAGTGAGCAATGTCGTCACCATTATGATTACCTGAAGATGAGAAAGATGAGAATCTTGGACACCTGGGTCCAAGAGGCATGAGCTGGAAATGCCCAACAAATATGTAAGTTTGTTTTCCACTGTTTTATCAAACTGCAAGCTGAATGTCTGCAAAACTGGTATGCATAATGGTGTGCTTCTTTTCCAACAGCTGCATCTGAGAGGACTCACAATGTTGACGCCCATGCTGGATGCCTGGCCAGGTTGTGCCATGAGTGGGGTAAGTACAGATTATTATGCTAATTGTAGTGCAATAAGCAAGAAAGAGTAAAGAATTTACTGCAATAAAGTATGCACAATAAAAACTGTAGTGCAATAAATGGGTAAGTAGGACTGTAATGCAATAAATGGACAATTAGAGATGTGGTGCAGGAAATGAACAATAAGAATTGTATTGCAATAAACAATATCAACAACAGTAAGAAAAGTGGTGTACAGCAGGATTGTGTTGTCATAACCATTGCAGTAAAGCTGTATGTATTGCTTGTCTATGATAAGGTTGCTGCAGTCAAGTGTAACACTGTCTCCACGCCAGTATCAGTCACACAGTGCTCTCTGTTCCTCCTTTTCCAGGTAATAAATGTATATGTCTGAGGTAGCCCATGTTATGAGCAGATATGATTCTGTTTACATTTTACAGACACTTATCAGAAATACCCATAAAGTGTTAAGCAGCATTGTTGATGCCTAAATAAATCTGTCTAAATATCTCCGATACGGCTGTATTCTCTGCATGTCTGTATTAAGTTGCTGCAATAAATTGTTACATTTTTTGCAGATGTCCCTGCAGTCACAACTATTGGGTTCTACTCCCATACCTACAACTAAGAGATGATGCATGTCTAGTTTATGTACTCTACACAAGCATGCCTGTCATGATTTCTTGTAATGTAATTAAAACTACCTAACCTGTCACTGAATTACCAGAAAATCGATTACCTGAAGTTCAATGTAGTACCAAATCTGCTTACAGAACACCTTGGTAGTGTTTTCAGGAATATAATCTGCATTGTCAGTAATGTAATGTTTCTCTCCCTCTCTGTCTCTCTCCCCACCCATTATCTTCATTTATTTATTGTTATTTATTAATATGATTTCATATTAACATATTTTGTTAAACTAACTATATTTTGGTAAACTATGATTTATTATTCTGTTTTATTATGATTCAATATTAACATATTTTGTTAAGCTGTTTTGTTGGCCTTATGGTTTAATTCTTACTGGTATGCTGTTAACATATTGACTGTTATGTTACTTAATGTTGTGTTATACATAATATACATTAATATGTATTTAGATTGATAAATATGGTGTTCCATTCTGTTAATACTAGCAATGATTTGGTTATTACTAACCTTAACTTATTGCTATACCTCATTTACCACAGCACATCAAGGTAGGCCAGTTCTGGCTGATCTGCCTACCTTGCCTCATCTGGCTGTGGCACTGGGATTCAGCACATCTGGGACTCAGACCAGTGGTGCCCCCTGTGCTGCCCCTGCACTACCTGTGGAGTCAGGTAGTACAGCCCCACAGGATGGGCCCCCCTGGGAGTGGTGGTGGAGGGGGAGTTATCACCCAGGCTGAGCTGCTGGTTTTGGTGCACAGGATAGTCTACTGTGTATTTGACCATCACGGGCGCCACATTAAGGACATGCTGGCCACCCTGGTGGGGCAGCTTGGCCCGGTAGCTGAGTCTCCATCACTGTCACTCCAGGGGTGGTGACAGAGCAGTTCAGACAGTCCCATGGCTGGGAATGTGAGTCACGCTGCTGCCTTTCAGAGGTACATGGGACTTAGGGTCCACAACACCCACACTATCCAAGGTGTTCATTCCCCCATGTGTCATACATTGTCTCTGTCTGCTGTCTTGTTTGTCTTGTCTGTCTACAAATGCATCCTCATCTACCTAACTTACCCCCCACACAAACCTATATCCTTTCCCCAACATTTCACTATAACCAAAAAAAAAGTGGCACCTGTCCCAAAAAAAAAAAAAAATATATATATATATATATATATATATATATATATATATATATATATATATTGTCCCATGCATAGCTCTCCATTTCTCAAATGTGTCCATTGAACACAAGCAATTTGGTCCAATTGGCTTGACAATGCAGTTATGTTGTCCTTAACAATCTCTCTGGGGGTGAAAGTTCAAAGTCATGTACAAATTCTGTCAAATTGCACAGTTATTGCTGTACAAGAAATTGATAGCTATGGTTCTTTCCTACACCCTTTCTGCACATCCCTGCCTTTCACTATGTTTTCCCCCTGCTTGCTCCCCATTTCACCACTTTCTTATTTCACCATTTTCCTTTTTTTTTTTACATTTTTTAGCACTACGCTGTGCAATGCATCCCATCACACAGCTTGGCTAAGCTCAGCTAAATAGAGCTATATTGACTCTATGTGTTTTTAAAATTGTAATACACAGTTACAAAATAAACATCTGTCCCATATTTCAAATCAAAGACCATTGCACCTGCAGACCACTGCATTAACCTGCCATGCCACACAACTCTTAATTAAAACAGGTGGTTTAAACAAAACATTGTAACTGCTAGTTACAGTCATTAGGCATGCTTCAGCAGAGCTGTGTGCAGTGCAAACTTGATTAAAAAGTAATGGAAAAATGGGAGTGTACCTTGCATTCTGGTGCAATAGTACACCACTAGAAAGCCAAAGACATAATAATGGATTTAAGTGAGGCCTGTGATATCGGGCAAATATGCCCTTTTATCAGCAACATATAGAAAGACACCTGATAAGGCAATAATGGCAAAATACATGTTCAACTGTGGCCCTCATGCAGAAATACATCCATATAAATCCATGCACATGCTGACAGATGTAGAAAATGTTTGTCACAGCCTACATGTGTGCACATATATCTTGCAAATACAGCTACTGTAGCACTGACTCAGTAGCTCAGTCTGTTAAATGGCTTGAAACCAGTACATTTTGCCACACACAGTCCTGGGTTTAAATCCAGTGGTGTGTAGCACTGGAATTATAGTGTTGTGAGGCCAGCAAATAATAATTGAGTCATGCACTCTTTATCCACACAATGCATATCAAACGAAATGTCTGCATTTCACTAATGGAAGTCACAGACCTGCAGATAGAAACACACTTCACATATCCCTATAGCAAAAGTATAAGTGCATAAAATGTCTCGTCATGCATTAATATGCATTCACAGAGAAATTCAGCTTGGGTACTGCAAATGAGGGCCACTAATATCAAAATGAACCACACAATCCTTTCAAACTTACAGTGCCGATTTGCACATCTGCACACCTACCATACACATTTTAAGTACCTGCTTGTAAAATGGACTGCCCTCATATGTGCTCCAAATTACTACCTGTAACACATGGCTTGACAGTCACCCAAATGGTGGACATATTGTTATATTAACCCCCATGTTGCTCAAGGACACAACAAACATGTGGCCTAGTATTCTGTTAGTGATACCATTGCCTAACAGACTTATCTTAAACACATGCCTTAATTGGACTGGAACGGGTCTCCTCAATCTGGCTCTGCATCTACAACAAGACTGACACAGCTTCCACAGTTACTCCTACAGCTTGTTGTCCTCCAAAGTGTTCACACTCTCTGCCTATGTCTATTAGCTGCAACAGTTACAGCCTGAAGCACACCCATCTCTGTGTAAAAGTTGCTGCTACAGATCTACCCTCTGTGATGAAGTATTGTCCTCATCCCTGTAATGTCCAGCATAAGATATCAGAAAGGGCCTCTAATCTACATGAAGGCCTTATATATTGTACTGTGGTTGCATGTGATTAGTTGATGATAGTGCAAATCAGCTGTGTTGGCTGCAATTAACATGTCAGAACCACAGATTTGTTAAGAGACAATCACCTGATGATGTGTAAAATGTCTAGATGATCTATTACTTAATGTTACAAGGTTTGATTCTAAGCTGCAATAGCAAAAATGTATAAAATTGGAAAGAGACTATAATGATTTTAAAAGTGGACACATTTTTGTGTGGCCACATACATCTATTGTTAAACAAAGCTCTGCAGAGAAGCAGAATATTGCAGACGCTGCTGTGAATAAATGCTTGAAAGCAGCTGGACTTTTAAATTCAGCTCCCAAGGTTTCGGAAACTGCTAATAGTTCTGTGCAAAGGGAACACCACATAGAACTTGGTGTGAGAAAGAAAAATGAAAAATTGATTGTCTCTTTAAGCTCCAATAGTCTGTATAGCCTCCCATAGCCTTTAAGGAAGTTCAGACAGAAAACCTATCCACACTCATTGAGCAGAGACAATCAGAAGAGATGTCAGTTGACGGAAGAGATGGCCATGTACTACCAGAAACGAGGATGATGAGTACATCGCTAGTTTTTAATCCCTCCTCTTTTCAACTGATGCCTTTGCATTTGAGTGTTCTTGGCATGGGCCTCACATTTATACCAGCTGTATCCATGGATATGTATGATGCTGTATTGGGGGTATGAATGTTCCCTAGAGAAGTTATGCTGAAATTATTTTGTAAAAATGACATTAATGCCTGCAAGGTGTATAAGAGGCCCAGCACATTTAATCCTCCCATTAACTCAACATTAGAAGCTTTTGTGCAGGTTTGTGAGCAGGAATTACATCAAGTGTTTACAAACAAAAGAGGTAAGCATTTTTTTTAATTAACAAAAAAGCAGCTTGCAGGATTGATAGAACTGGAATCATTAAACTCCATACGTAATTAGGCTGGCTGATAAAGGAGGAGCTATAGTAGTAATGGACACTGACTTCTATGTTGATAACATGTTAAAACACCTATCAGATGAGAAAATACATTGTTGTATAGACTTTAGTAAAATAATTTCCTTTAAAAAAAAGGTCCATTTGTTATTATAAGATCCGCTCATGCAAGGTCTGATTACATATGAACTTTATATGTTTTTTCTAGGACCAGTGTTACCTGTGCTAAACTGCCTACCTAAAGTACATAAGAATGACCTAATCCTGCCTATGGGACCTACTGTGGTGAGACAAGTTTGGATAATCAAAACCCTTTAAATTTTTGTAGAAGATAAACTGAAAAATATCCAAAAGAAGGCTCCAGCTGTATTAAGAGACACCGAGGACTTTTTGACTAGACTTTTTAGAAAGGTTTAAAATATTGATTGTTCAAATTTATTACTGGTGATGATGGACATGAATACTTTATTCACAGTTATACCTAATTATTATGGTGTGGATACAATTAGGCTAATTTTGCATAAGCACAGTGATTATACACATGGTCAGATTGTTTTGATTTGTACTTTATTAGAAGTCATTCTTGAAAATAATCTTTTTGTTTTCAATAATAAGCTCTACCTGCAAATACTTCGCATGGCCATGGGCACAGCATGTGCCAATAGCTAAGTCAATATAGTGATGGCATACTGGGAAGAGGAGCACATTTTTAATAATAATTTATTTTCTAAAAATTTAGTCCATTACAGTAGGTCTGTTGATATATTTGTTTTATGGCAAGGTAGAAATGATGAGTTACATGATTTTCTTCAGGTACTGCATAGCAGTACAAATTGTTTGAGGTTTAGTATTTCTTCTTCGCATATGTCCATTGACTTCCTTGATGTTCACATTTATAAAAGCATCAATGGTCAGTTGGGAATGTCTATGTATAGGAAGTCAAATAGTAAACTGCATCGAACTAGTATGCACCCCAATCATGTATTTAGGAAGATCTTAAAGGGACAATTTCTGGGTTATCAAGATTATGTGCGGATGAAATAGATTTACATCATAATAATGTTAATCTGGTGACAGAATTTTGTGAGAGAGGTTATGGAAGAAAAGTGGTTGAGGAAGCTCTAGCTGAAGTTAAGGATTTGAGATGTACATTAGGTAAACCTTATTTCTTGGACAGACAGAAAAATGTGGATAATCATGCTGATATGGAAATGAGGATGCCTAGGTTGGGGCTTACATTTACTAATAATATAGATGAAGTGTGTGGGGTTATAAAATGTAACTGGCCTATTTTGTTATCTGTTGAGCAGTAAAGAAGATAGGTGGATCACGACCAAGCTTCTATTTTAAAAATGCAAAAAATTTGAAGCAGATATTATGCTTTAAATGTAATAATTCCTTAAATATAGAATGACTTTGGTCTGACAGGAAAGGTACACATCCTTGTCGTACCTGCAAGACTTGTACGTATATGTCAAGCTCTCCTGTTTTTATACATCCATCTATGAATGTAGAGTATAGATTTAGATTTTATGCAGACTGTAAGAGTAAAGACTTGGTCTACCTTGCTACATATAATGACTGTCCATGTTTCTATGCTGGAAAATCCAAACGTAGCTTCAAAGAAATGGTGCTGGAACACAGGTGATATTAAGAAAAATTTTCAAACAAATGCTTTAAGTAAACACGTTTCCCATTGTAATGGACACACTTTTTTCTTTTTTTAACTAATATAAATATTGGGGGAGGGGGTATGTGGTGAACAGGACTGAGATCAATGAGTTAAAATGGATTATTATTTTACAGGCAGATAGAGACTTTGGATTAAATGAGAGCATTCCTTTAAAACCCTATCTGCTTTCACGTAAATTAAAACATTGATTAGGTGTCTTGGCAACAGCAAATTGTTTAATTGTTTGATTACTGTGATTATAAAATGGTGTGTGTTGCTTAGTTTTAGTGTGATTTTGATATGAAGAAGTGTTTTACATGAAAGCGCTTACCTTTTAATAAATATTATAGTATTTATCGGCTGTGCTGCTCGTTCGTTTATTTTTACTTACTTACTTTGTTTCGGACGAACCTTGATTATAGTGGTTACTTTTTATCTTTATACTTTTGTGTACCTTAGGTTGTATTATGTTGTAATGGCTGTAGAGTTACACAATGACAGGCATGTCATGAACCTGTTTATGTTTTTGTTTCAGGGATCTCTTTGGATAATGTATGGGTACACAGTGGCAATAAAGCAGCAAAGGATGGCATGTCAGCACAGCAGAAATATGTCTACTGCAAGGTACAGCACTATAAGTGCATGGCTCCATAGGTTCATATGGGTATTACAGACTAACAAGGACAATGGTGGCATTCAATGGACTCATGCATCCATAATCTGTGAACAGGTCTGCTATCCTTGATAATGTCACCAGGGTTTTGGGAACTTACACATTTACAAGCTGTGGTGATGGAGATTACCCATCTACAAATATTCTGTGTCTAGTACAGACAGTTTCCAGACATCAGTTATGATTGTTGTGTTCTACACCCCATTGTGTAACCTGCATATGATGTTTTTCACAGCAGATGTGTGCTTCACATGCATGGGGGACCTATTTCATGTAGGGTGTACTGTCTGTATTACATACCTGCCTTTCCAGCATGTACTATTTATAACACAGTGATAAAAGCAAAAGACTGCAAATACAAACCAGTAAGCAAAAATGGCACACACAGAGATGGAGAACAACTGATGCAAGTAAAAAAAGTTAAATGATGTCTTTAACTAATTTATTCTGAAGAAAGCTTGTGCATATAGTGTTGATTTATGTGTTGAATAAAACCTTTTGTGCTTAAACCTACTTGGTGACATCATTTAACTTTTTTTAATTGCATCAGTTGTTCTCCAGCTCCATGTATACCACAGTGATGTTGTAGGCGTGTAGAACAAGTAAGACATGTGTTAATCCTGTTATGGATACGTGGGAGGTACACAGTGGGATCCAAAACCTCCCTTTGTGGAACCATACACATCCCCTCCAAAGCATGTAGGAGACAGACTACACATGTACAGTCATCATACGGACTCCATAGGGCATGTTATCTGCACTGTGTGTTGGTGTACCATGGAATCTGTGTGGCTGCTACAGTTGTACGATATGCCTGTGTAGTGACATAGCAAGGATGCCATTGAACATGATGATAGATGTGATGACTGCCACAGGTAGTATAGCAGTGACTGTCTAGGATTTACATCCCAAACCTGTCGATATAACGGCTAGATTACTGTCTGTGTCTATAACTCCATGTGTTATGGCTCAGCTGTGTGTGGAGACTACATTATTTTGCAGGGGTGGATGACTTTCCACAGGATAGTATTGGGCAGTCATTGGCATTTAGTATTTGTCAGTGGCTCAGAGAACAACTGACTGTGTCTTAGGCCAACCTGGATAACTATTGGTTCTGTATGGGATTCTGTGACAGCTCCTAATATGCAATCACCTGCAAATGTACTCAATCAGAGGTCACTGACAGTGGCTGTAACTGCAGAGAGGGAATAGTTAGATGGGGTATGCTAATAATGGAGGATGGTGAACTCCACTGGTAACTTACTGTCACTGCAATGTAGATCTCCCAATGTTATCTTCCTAGAGTATAACTGTCAGACACTTGCCTATCCACCAGCTCACATAACTCTCTATACATGACATACACAGTTTCCTGCAAGGCCTGCTGACCTAGTACTGTCAAACACCTTGTCAAGCTATGGTTGGTGGAGTTAGACATATGTCCGACATCCATTGCATAGTGTAACCGTGAATGGGTTCCGACGGTTACAGTTGGTATGATCTGGGCTTGAGCAAAAGTAACAGTGTTTGGTCCAGTGTCAGTGGATGTACGACAGTGTTAGTGCTCATATCCATGCTAATTCCTATCATGGCATTTCAAGTGACATGACACAGAGATCTGGGGACACTGCTTTGCGCTACATGTTAGTTGTCCTCTATGGAAGTAACTATTGCAGTCACTTCCAGCATGTTGCAAGAAAAGAGTCATGCAAGGTGTTTGTACAGAGCACAGACAAACACATTAGGGAAGTGTAATATATACACACTGTGTTGTTTAGCCATGTTGCGGCTCACTTGCCTAAAGCATGGTCCAGGTCCTTACCTACAATGCCTTATGGCAGTGCCATGATATCCCCACATGGGGAACCAACATGTTGCATTATGTGTTTACTAATATGGGTGACCAGTACAGTCCCCCTAATGTGAGGTCCTCCGTGGTGGGATCTGGCCACAAATCAGTCTCCTTAGAACTACCAGCACGTACCCCCCTTGCAGACAATACAGGCATATATGTCAAGAAAGCCATTTATTATCTCCTGTGGGATGGTTGACAAAATGTGACTGCACCTCCCCCTTCAGATGGGACAGGCAAGTATGCACAGCTCTACACCTATGCATTATGTCAGCAGCATTACAGCTGCATGAACTCGGCTGTACATGACAGGAGGAACACAGGCTCATCATGGCTCAGCAAACCTGACTGGTAGACAACTGCCATTAGCAGGCTGTACAATAACAGGTGGACAGTGCTGTGTGACAGTTAGGGTAAGGGTGCTCCCCTAACATGAAGGCACTACCTCCTCAGTGAAAAGAAGCACATAGCATTGTAATGTTGTGAGGACATGGTAAGTGACAACAGTAGCCACCCACACAAAGCAGAACCACAACACACAGGGTAGTTACATGTGTGACCTCAAAGGACTGGCCCAGATTGTTGGTGACCTCATGCGTCATATGATGGGTCTGTTCTCATATCTAATCTGTACTCACACAATGTCTGCATCAACTACACTCCCTTGTCCCCACCACATGTGACACATATGCATTCCTACAACCTGTCCCATAACTTCCATATGTACAGAGCAGTTCATAACTGGCCTCTCATTGGAAGATACACAGCATCTATTGCACATGCTAACATTCCAGGCTGCATCCCACATGTGATCTGACAAGGATTACTAACACCCTTTGGAAACCCTTGCAATCATGCTGACACTACTGGCTGCATGATAGCTGAGTAGACCACAGCAACTGTCATGCCCTTGTACAGAGGCGGTGCATCCACTGACCAGCATAACTATGTACCTCTTTGTCTAAGTATCCATATCTGTATGCCTGTAGGGAAATCCTCATGGAGCTGATCAGCACAAATATATGTGATCTACACACAGGACCAGCACACATATATGTGATCTACACACAGTTGACTGTACACAGTTTGGATGTGTGACAGGGGAGCATGACTGTTACACATGGTGGACATTTCTGAGGCAGTCACCAAGGACCTGGGTGAAGGTACATTAAGATGCACAACCTACTACAGTGATCCAAGCTGTCTGACTCTGCTCCCTGCTCAGGAAACATTTACAAAGCACCTACTCAGGCATCCATGATACTGTAATTGCAGGGTTCAATAAGTGACTCATTGCTGGCACACATACAAAACATAGGGACATCTGCCTGCAGTAGCTGATCTGTAAGCAGCAGTGCTCAACAGGTTGCAGTCCTGTGTCTTCTACTGCCTGAAATCTATTTAACCACAATACATGTGACTACTGACTGATTGTGGCTAACAATGTTGATTGATGCCTGCACATTCTGAGCACTCATACAGTCTCTGTGGTATGTCACTATCCTGCAAAAGGGTATTGTGAACACATGCCTGTTGACATACTAATGGCCATAAACTCCTTGCAAATATATATGTAGAATCATTTCCATCAGTTAGACCTATGTACCTGAAAAGTAGCACATCAGTTGCAACATGTGATATACATACTCAGGGATGAAAGAACTGGGCACACAGACCTGGCCACACAGGTTTACACCTAATCTGCCTCACATCACCATGTCTCTGCAGTGATATGGCAGGAATCATATGGCATAGCTGAGGTCACAGTCACATGTAAGTGACATACTCATTACCTCTAAGTACTCTTCCTTCAGCATTCAATATCTGACTGCAGTGGCACCACTTCCAATCACTGCGTATAGGACATGCCAAGGTAAATACATAGTGCAAGCTGGCTGTATGTAGATGAGAACCCTTACCTATGTACTGGTAAACACTACAGATCACAGTATGTGATGCATGCAACACACTTCATGTCTGCTAGTGCTATCAGTTTAGGACATATGTTTGATGACATCAGCAGGCCTTGCTGTAGTCATTCCTTTGGGGGGGGCACATCACACACAGCAAATAATAGACTTCAAAACTCTAACTATTTCTAAGTTACCAAGGTGACCACATTTATACCATATGGGCATACATACAAAGTAGATTGGGGTATGATTAGAACCCCTACCTATCTAGTGTTATGCACTATAGTCAACATCACTTATTGCATGCACCATGGTTTAAGTTGGATGCATCACTGTTAGCTGGTAATTTTAAGGTGGATGACATCATCAGGCCTTTTAGAAGAGGGCAGTTTGGAAGCCAGCACCAAGTTACAGGGACAAAAAGTGCATAACCATTGTAGGTGGCTAGCTCATAAGGGCATATCAGTTGTTTTGCAGGGGAACATACACACATGCCCCAAGTACCCTGATGTGCGATTAGAACCCCTACCTATCTAGTGTCACACAATATAGATCACAGTACTTATTGCATGCACCACAGCATACGTCTGATGTGAAACTATCAGCTGGTACTCTTAAGGCAGAGGATGTCATCAGCCTTGTAGAATAGGGCAGTTTGGAAGCCAGCAGCAAGTTACATGGCCAAAAAATGCATAACCATTGTAGGTGGATAGCCCATGAGTACATGTCAGTTGTTGTACAGGGGGATAAACACACATGCACCAGGTAGCCTAGAGTGACATTAGAATCCCTACTTACCTCATCTTACACACTACAGCTCACAGTATTTATTGCACATGCCACAGCTTAAGTCTGATGCAACACTGTCAACTGGTAGTCTTAAGGTGGATGATATCATTAGGCCTTGTAGAAGAGAGCAGTTTGGAAGCCAGCAGCAAGTTATAGGGCCAAAAATGCATAATTATTGCAGGTGGACAGCCCACAAGGGCATGTCAGTTGTTGTACAGGGGATACACACACACACACACACACACACACACACACACACACACACACACACACACACACACACACACACACACACACACACACACACACACACACACACACACAAATACACCAAGTTGCCTGGAGTGAAATTGGAATGTCTACCTATCTAGGTTTTACACATTATAGCTCACAGTACTTATCAAATATGCCACAGCTTATGTCTGATATGACATTGTCAGCTGGTAGTCTTAAGGTGGATGACATAATCAGGCCTTGTAGAAGAGGGCAGTTTGGAAGCCAGCAGCATGTTACAGGTCCAAAAAAGCCCATAACCATTGCAGGTAGATAGCCCATGAGGCCATGTCAATTGTTTTGCAAGGGGATACATACACACACACACACACACACACACACACACACACACACACACACACACACACACACACACACACATAAGCACCAAGTAGCCTGGAGTGAGATTAGAACCCCTACCTATCTAGTCTTATCACAGTATCTATCACACGCATTTTAGGTTAAGTCTGTTGTGTATGTGATTGCAGGCACTGTACTTGACCATTACACAAACTAGGCTTGTACTGAACAGCATCTGTGGCCTGCAGAGTGATATTGCTTCATACTGTTATCTGCAGCTAGTATCCTAACAGTGAGATAATTGTTGTTATCCTAATTATATATCTACAGTTACCAGTATGGCCATATGTGGCTGTTTGCACTTAGATAGACAAACTTGTGGGCAGGAACAATGTGCCCTGTCCATGCGTGCATTGTCAACATTATACATTACACCACCTGCTCACCTGTGTCTGTCTAAGTGGTGTCATCTAGCAGGTACAGGTGTCTGTAGGTAAGTGTATTATGTATTTTTGCGTCCTTAGTTTGGATGCTATGAGCAACAGTATAGATGTGTGATAGTGCAGATTTACTCACCATTATTAGGGTATGTAGGACAATACAAACATCCACACACATATTTTTGTATATAACATGGATGCATATATAAATGTAGCTCTGTGTGTGTGTGTGTGTGTGTGTGTGTGTGTGTGTGATATGTATATGTGTTATGTAGATGTATGGGGAGAGTCTATTTATCATTTTAATATATATAGCTATATATATATATATATATATATATATATATATATATATATATATATAGGTATATATCTATTTGACACCACAAAGAGAGAGATATGCTATGTATGTGGGAGAGAGATAGTGACAGACAGACATGTATACATATATGTCTGTATGGATAGACATAGCTATACATAACAAGTCATTTTGATGAAGGGCCAACAGAATTGCACCCATTTTAACTAAGTGTCTGAGCATGCCTAGAAGATTGTCAGTACTTATAAAGTGACTCCAGGACATACCTACCTGTACTCCAGTCCAGGATTTTGTGTATTACAGGCACTGACATCTGTCCCTGTTTCTGCAGTACTGCACTTCAGTCAAAATTTCCATGGCATTCCCCAGCTGTCTGTTGTATTTAATATGTAACTGAGGTTCATAATGTTACCCACACACAAACTGACAGTCTGTAAAAATACCAATATAATAATACTTCACATACAAAATATGTGACTACTTTCAGATTAAAAGCATCAACACCATCACCCATGCTAATTTCCATAGTCCACTGAGTCACACAGGCTACCAGACATACAGGAGTCATTCATCATACAATCAACAGCATAAATAAATACGTTATTTTTGCTTTATGTGTGGCATACAATGTGTGATCGAGTTCTGTGTTACAGCCCTGAGATTGCCTGTTCTGTTGATATACCATTGCTGACTTACTTGAGAAACACACAAAAGGAGTGCCAAAGAATCCAAAAGCCACGTAGACCTAAACGCAGGTTTATTGAGCACAATAAAAAAACGTTTTCGCCACTACTATCGAGTAGCTTCTTCAGAGGTACAGGAACCAAAAGCTATCACAGGCTTTTTGGTCCTATTTAAATGTTAAAATCAATTAAGCGTCAATTACATTCATTAAAATGAATCAATTAAATACATCACTTCCTATTCATGAATAATCAAACGTTTAAAAGGGAATTTCTCTGAAAAAAAAAAAAAACTTAACATATCATAATCCCCTTCAGTAAAAACCAGCAATAGCAAATAAGTCAGTTAATAAAAATACTCAAAAACTACTCTAAACTGATTATAAAATATCTAAAACAATACATCAAACAACATGTGCAAAGTCCTAAAGAATACTATTCTTTTAATTTTATCTCTATTATTAACTAAAACATATAAAGGTATAGGGTTTCCTTTTACAATGGAATAGTATTTCATGTAGTACTGTAACTTAGACATTGTTTTAAAATATCACCATTTAAAACAGTGATAAATACAAAATACCCAGACTGATGTACCGTGGGTATATGCTTACAAATAAAGTGGCAAACATCCAAAAATTGAAACCATAGTAAAGATTTGTTACAAAGGAATTATCTTAAGTATGCTCTATACTTAAGTACAGGGGCAATGTTACAGCTCTCGTTTAGTCCTGGGAAATTAAAAGCATCAGCCTTTAATTGCCATTCAAGCTCACGAATCTCTAGTAAGAGGGAAGTTGGCCCACCTCTAATAGAGTTAGGAATACAATCAATTCCCATGTAAACAAAATTATGGCCTGGGTAATTTTCAACATGTTTTGCCAATGCATTTTCCATTTTCCCATTCTTTATGGCATAACAATGTTGGTAAACCCTTTCCCTAAGCTTTCTATCAGTTTTCCCAACGTAGAAAGCTGGGCAGCAGGCACAAAAGACCGTATATACAATGGATTTTGTTTCACAATTAATTTTACTAGTGATTTCATATTTTTTATGGCTGAAAGTTACAGAGTTACCTGTGCGTATAACATTACAATAATTGCATCTTCCACACCTAAAACAACCCTTAACTCTGTTAAAAAGGTCACTAGCTTGATTCCTTTGTAATAGTTCTTTGAGGTTCCTACCCCTTCTGTGTACTATTTTTGGTGTTGCCCCAAGTTTCTCAACTAGAAAAGAATTAGTGGTAATAAAATACCAATTCTTTCTAATGATCTCCGAAATTTGTCTAGATTCCAAACTGAAAGTAGTTATAAAGCACAGGGGATAACTCTTAGAGGGCTGTTCTATGTTGAAGTCCATACAACTGTCAGTAGTGGTGCTCTCAAATCCTCCCTCAATATTTTCAAGCACAATCGGCCGGTTATTATAAATCAATGGTTTATAAAAACCATTTGATCTCTTAACCGAAATCTCATTAACTAATTCTTGTATGGCAGCACTAGGGTAACCCCGTTCAGTAAAGAATTCAGTAAGTAGAACACATTCATCCTCGAAATCTCCATTTTCACTACACATTCTCACAGCCCTAACTAGCTGCCCTTTGATAATTGCTCTCTTTAGTTTATAAGGGTGAGAGCTGGAGAAGTGTAGGTAAGAGTTTACATAGGAATCTTTTCAAAAAATGCTAGAGACAAATTTCTGGTTACTTAGATCCTTTTTAAGTTTGACATCAAGGTAGTTTATTTCCACACTAGAGAACTTGTATGTGAATTTGAGAAAATTCGTAGTTTGATTAAGGTAGCAAACAAATTCTTCTGCGTGATGGGCATCCCCTTTAAAAAGGATGAAAATATCATCCAGAAATCGGGTATAGTAGCCAACTTTTCCTTCCCAAACTGGGTGATTAAGTACATATTGTTTCTCCCAGAACGCCATAAACAAGTTGGCCACTATAGCACCACAAGGGGAACCCATTGCTACCCCATGTTTTTGGATAAAAACCTCATTCTCAAACATGAAGAAATTAGAAGATAAAACAATGTCAAGTAACTCAGTCACATTGTTAATTTCGTTCCTGGGAGCATTTAACTCAATAAGTAAAAGCTCCAACCACTCAATGGCCTCTAAGTGAGGAATGGAGGTGTACAAGTCAACTACATCGACTGTGATGAAATTGAAACATTCATCAAAGGCAATTTTATTGATGTTAGACAAAAATTGCCATGAATCCCTGCAAATACTTGGAATAAACTTTAAGTATTTTGATAGTAAAAAATCAATATACTGGGCACATGGGTTCGAAATAGATGACCTTCCATCCACTAAAGCCCTCATAGGAGGGTCCTCAAGGTTTTTATGGACCTTGGGGATCCCAAACATAACTGGAACTTTAGGTTGAGAAATAGCTATGTATTCATAGGTATCCAAATCAATCCTCCCTTCTATGAATAAATCTCTGTAGTACCCTCTTGTCCTTTTGATACTGATATTCATTTCGTTAAGAGATGAATTTTCATAGGCAGGTGTATCTAGGATTCGTAACATTTTTTTCTGAATACTACATTTTTAAAGTAGTGCAAGTTCTATCATCAGAATTGTTAAAAAGTAATTTTAAATTTAACTTTCTGACGTAACATTTCAGATCTATTAGGACCTTAGCTATATCAAGCCGCCTAGAGGGCACAAAAGTATTACCCAAGGCAAGAAGCTCTATTAGTTCCTGTTCAAAATTTAATGTAGAGTAATTATAAATGGTAAAATCACCCTTCAAATTATGTAAGATCGAAGGGCCCCCAGGCTCAGGAATTAATGTAATGGTACTACCTAATATTTCCTGTTCCTGTACTTCTTCTTGAATCCCTGATTGCGTTGACTCCCTAAAAAAGTCTGATTAGAGTCATTAAGCTCATTCTCTTGGGTACTATTGTCAAAGTTCCCAGTCTGGGTCTGGTTGTTGCCCGCCTTATTCCTGTTTCTATTACTTCTCCTTGGGCCATTCTCATTTGCTGTGCCTACAAGTTCCACACTTTCACTGTTTTGGGAAACATTCGTTCCACTAGTATAGTTGTCACCTGAAGTAGTACCCTCATTATCCCCATCACAACATATCAATTTTGGATAGGCTTTATTATGTGTGTAAGCCTGCCTGTCCCTAAATAATTTTTTAGATTTTTGAGATTACTACTACTTTAAAAATGCCTAGTTCTTTCAATCCCCCTGTACATGTAGCCTTGCGCATGTTCGAAAATGCATGCGAATTAGACATCAGGCATTTGGATAAATCCAAAGGATGTAGGAATAATACCTTTAATATCACAAAGGAACAGCTACTAGCCCTTAATCGATTACGTGACTTTTCAGTCAGGGTTATGAAACCCGATAAAGGTGGGGGGCTTGTGATTTTGGAGAATAATCAGTATTCAGAAAAAATGTTACGAATCCTAGATACACCTGCCTATGAAAATTCATCTCTTAACGAAATGAATATCAGTATCAAAAGGACAAGAGGGTACTACAGAGATTTATTCATAGAAGGGAGGATTGATTTGGATACCTATGAATACATAGCTATTTCTCAACCTAAAGTTCCAGTTATGTTTGGGATCCCCAAGGTCCATAAAAACCTTGAGGACCCTCCTATGAGGGCTTTAGTGGATGGAAGGTCATCTATTTCGAACCCATGTGCCCAGTATATTGATTTTTTACTATCAAAATACTTAAAGTTTATTCCAAGTATTTGCAGGGATTCATGGCAATTTTTGTCTAACATCAATAAAATTGCCTTTGATGAATGTTTCAATTTCATCACAGTCAATGTAGTTGACTTGTACACCTCCATTCCTCACTTAGAGGCCATTGAGTGGTTGGAGCTTTTACTTATTGAGTTAAATGCTCCCAGGAACGAAATTAACAATGTGACTGAGTTACTTGACATTGTTTTATCTTCTAATTTCTTCATGTTTGAGAATGAGGTTTTTATCCAAAAACATGGGGTAGCAATGGGTTCCCCTTGCGGTGCTATAGTGGCCAACTTGTTTATGGCATTCTGGGAGAAACAATATGTACTTAATCACCCAGTTTGGGAAGGAAAAGTTGGCTACTATACCCGATTTTTGGATGATATTTTCATCCTTTTTAAAGGGGATGCCCATCACACAGAAGAATTTGTTTGCTACCTTAATCAAACTACGAATTTTCTCAAATTCACATACAAGTTCTCTAGTGTGGAAATAAACTACCTTGATGTCAAACTTAAAAAGGATCTAAGTAACCAGAAATTTGTCTCTAGCATTTTTCGAAAAGATTCCTATGTAAACTCTTACCTACACTTCTCCAGCTCTCACCCTTATAAACTAAATAGAGCAATTATCAAAGGGCAGCTAGTTAGGGCTGTGAGAATGTGTAGTGAAAATGGAGATTTCGAGGAAGAATGTGTTCTACTTACTGAATTCTTTACTGAACGGGGTTACCCTAGTGCTGCCATACAAGAATTAGTTAATGAGATTTCGGTTAAGAGATCAAATGGTTTTTATAAACCATTGATTTATAATAACCGGCCGATTGTGCTTGAAAATATTGAGGGAGGATTTGAGAGCACCACTACTGACAGTTGTATGGACTTCAACATAGAACAGCCCTCTAAGAGTTATTCCCTGAGCTTTATAACTACTTTCAGTTTGGACTCTAGACAAATTTCGGAGATCATTAGAAAGAATTGGTATTTTATTACCACTAATTCTTTTCTAGTTGAGAAACTTGGGGCAACACCAAAAATAGTACACAGAAGGGGTAGGAGCCTCAAAGAACTATTACAAAGGAATCAAGCTAGTGACCTTTTTAACAGAGTTAAGGGTTGTTTTAGGTGTGGAAGATGCAATTATTGTAATGTTATACGCACAGGTAACTCTGTAACTTTCAGCCATAAAAAATATGAAATCACTAGTAAAATTAATTGTGAAACAAAATCCATTGTATATACGGCCTTTTGTGTCTGATGCCCAGCTTTCTACATTGGGAAAACTGATAGAAAGTTTAGGGAAAGGGTTTACCAACATTGTTATGCCATAAAGAATGGGAAAATGGAAAATGCATTGGCAAAACATGTTGAAAATTACCCAGGCCATAATTTTGTTTACATGGGAATTGATTGTATTCCTAACTCTATTAGAGGTGGGCCAACTTCCCTCTTACTAGAGATTCGTGAGCTTGAATGGCAATTAAAGGCTGATGCTTTTAATTTCCCAGGACTAAACGAGAGCTGTAACATTGCCCCTGTACTTAAGTATAGAGCATACTTAAGATAATTCCTTTGTAACAAATCTTTACTATGGTTTCACTTTTTGGATGTTTGCCACTTTATTTGTAAGCATATACCCACGGTACATCAGTCTGGGTATTTTGTATTTATCACTGTTTTAAATGGTGATATTTTAAAACAATGTCTAAGTTACAGTACTACATGAAATACTATTCCATTGTAAAAGGAAACCCTATACCTTTATATGTTTTAGTTAATAATAGAGATAAAATTAAAAGAATAGTATTCTTTAGGACTTTGCACATGTTGTTTGATGTATTGTTTTAGATATTTTATAATCAGTTTAGAGTAGTTTTTGAGTATTTTTATTAACTGACTTATTTGCTATTGCTGGTTTTTACTGAAGGGGATTATGATATGTTAAGTTTTTTTTTTTTTTTTTTTTTTTCAGAGAAATTCCCTTTTAAACGTTTGATTATTCATGAATAGGAAGTGATGTATTTAATTGATTCATTTTAATGAATGTAATTGACGCTTAATTGATTTTAACATTTAAATAGGACCAAAAAGCCTGTGATAGCTTTTGGTTCCTGTACCTCTGAAGAAGCTACTCGATAGTAGTGGCGAAAACGTTTTTTTATTGTGCTCAATAAACCTGCGTTTAGGTCTACGTGGCTTTTGGATTCTTTGGCACTCCTTTTGTGTGTTTCTCAAGTTTGTGTTTGTTGCCTCATTCGACAGATTGCTGACTTACTGTTAAGGCAGTTATATGGGAACATTGCTGTGTTGGAGATGGGGAAACAACAGCACATGATCTGTTGGGATGGACAGTAGACCAAATATCATGTGACCTCACTGTTTAACATCTCTCTTGACTGATGTAGTGAATATTCCAACCATGAGGCCTAGGACCATGATTATTAGGAACACATACTGTTGGATGGGGTGTCTGTAGTCTCATGTGGATGTTACTTGTGTCCACATAACCCACTATATTTCCTTGCATAAATATAACAGATCCATACATACAATGCCATATTATAGTAATCCTTACAAGCAGTGTGTAGGTTAGGGATTTAACTTGCAAATGCAGCAGTTGACAGGACTATAGTTCAGGGCTGACTCTGTGTGATACAAGCAGTCCACAACCAGTACATGGATAGGTACAGGTTGCAGAACCAGGTAATACAGCACACAGGGGTCCACAAAATCACTTTATTTGAGCATTTTTGTCAGCTGTAGAGCCAAAAGACTTCTTCAGAATAAGCATGATAACATTCAAAGCAGTTTAAATAGATAAAACCAGATCACATCCTGTGACATCATTGAACTTCCCACCATATTTTTTAAAGCGGCAACCACCAATAGATCAATTTTTTCACAAACAATACAACAATGTCTTCTTTAAAACATACAAAATTCTATTTTCATAAAATGGAAATTAGTAAATGTACAACTGACCTAGAATTGTTTAAAAAGTATCGGGCAGTGAAAATAATCTGCAAACAGACAGTGCATAAACTTGTACTGTAAAACTGTCATGCATTGACTTCACATGTGAAAATCCGCTTTTAATTTTAAATAGCTGGAAATAGACACAATTTCATTAAGCCCTGGGGGGTATGTGGCATTACACCTAAGCTGCCACATAAGCTCCCTGTATTCAAGGAGAAAATCCATCACCCCCCCCCCCTTCCCTTATTACACACTTGTTCTAGGGCACTAAATTTAAACTGGTGTTCAGGGATTTCATACCTATGTTGATAGATCCATTTATTAAGGCTGTTAATTGTTTTCCCTATGTAAAATTGTTGACACTGCTGGCAGATAGCCACATATATCACACATTTACTAGTACAATTTAACCTTTGTTTAAGGAATACCCTTCCATACCCCAAAATATTTATTACTTCATTTTTTATAATATAAGGGCATTGTGTGCACCGGCCGCATTTCCTCATGCAACCTTTCATCTCACCCGAGGAACTTGTTTCTAGTAAATTCTTAATTGACTTGTCCCTTTTGTACACAATCAATGGTTTGTCACCCAACTTACTTTTATAGTGCTGGTCACAATCAAACAATACCCAGTTCTGGTTGATTATGTCTTTTATTCTCCCATAAAGGGGATTAAATGATAGTACCAATACAGCCTCAAAAGAATTTTCACGTCTAGACCCAGGATCATCTTCTATCCCTCTCCTTTCTACCTGGGCTATTTTTCCTAACAATAGGAAAAAGTACCCTCCCAGCCTCTTATTTTTCACCTCATTCAGTATAGGTTCCGTGAACTGTTTCAGGTACCATCGTTATATTAACATATCTTGTAATATGTTCGCTTCATCCAAAAATGTCTGGTAGTCACTAATCATCCTAGTGAACCTAACTCCCTGCCCCTTCATCCAAAAATGTCTGGTAGTAACTAATCATCCTAGTGAACCTAACTCCCTGCCCCTTCACCAAAGATCTCTTTGGGTGTAAGGGGTCCCACTATTATACTGCAAAAGGGAGTTAGAGTATGTTGGCTTCCAATATAAGGAGGATATAAATGTGTGCTTCTCCCTATCTTTAGCTATGGTGATATCAAGGAAGTTTATCCTCTCTTTGTTGGTTTCCATGGTGAATTGCAAGAAACATGTACTGGAATTTAAAAGCTCAGAGAATTCCTGTAATTCATCATACATGCCATCCCAGAAGATAAGTATGTCAGCAAGGTAACGGCCATAGAACTTATAGTGTCTAAAATGTACAGACCTGAATACCAAGGACTTTTCCCACTGGGAATGGACCACATTAGCAAATAAGGGGGTGCATGCCTCCCCCATGGCCACACCTGAATTGTGCTTGAATAATTGACCTTCAAAAAGAATATAATTATTTTTGAGAATGAGGTCCGTTATGGTCCTGTACATCAAGATTCTTGAGTGACTAATGCTAGTTTGTCCACATAGGAAGTCATAAAACATCATAATGCCCTCCTCATGGGGAATCACAGTGACTAAATCCTTAATGTCTACTGGGGTCAAAATTAACTGATCAGAATATACATTTTCCTCTATTTTCCTAAGACAGTCCCATGAATCTTTTAAAATATGGGAACAATTATTCATGACCCCTTTAAGGTTTAAGTCTGTAAATTTCGCCAATGAAAATGTTTTTGAATCTTTTGCATCAACTATAGGTATTGGGGGGGGTCTGTGAAAGACTTATGGATCTTGGGAGTCCCAGATATCATGGGGGTCCATGGGTTGTCCTGTTGCATAAAGTTCAACTCAGAAAGGGTGAGCTGGTTGTCAAGTAGGAGGTCATTTAGTGTGATATCAATATTCCTGTATGCAATATTTTGTTGGTTAACAGAAACCTCCTCGTATATTTCACTATATAAGTGAGTTAACATTTTCTATATATACACTCGCTAATCCATGGCCACCAGATCACCCCCCTTGTCATGTTTGATAAGTTGAATAATTTTGTCCCCTATGATGCTATGTAATAGATTTTCCTCTTCTCTGGATAGATTCGAAGAAAGGGAACCCCTCTGTCTTCCATAAGTCTGCCTAATCTAAGTAGCACATAAGCATTCCAATATTTGTAACATAGGATGCAGGGGAGGGTTGAAGGTGCTGTTTTTTTTTACATATCTCAGAGTGGGCAAATTGTATATTGGCATCAAAATAAAGTCGCAAATTTAATTTCCTGACAAAAACTTTTAAATCTAATAAAGAGTTCTCTGTTTTTGGTCTCCTGACCGGGGTGAAGTTAAGCCCCTTTTGGAAAAAGTCATCCCACTCTTGTGTAATTCCAGCAGTACTTAAGTTGAAAATTTTAAACTCTCCATGTGCATTTGTAATGACATAGTTATGGTTCATTTCTGCCCCCCCCCATCTTCACTTACCATCTCGCTCCTGCTCCCCTCCCCCATTGGGGTCTACCCCTCTGTGGATGGGAGCTCTGTTAATTCAAGTTGTCCATCCTCTGCCCATTGTGGACCCCCCCCCCCCATTATCTTTGGTTCAGAAGGCATTGGGACCTCCTCAGAGGTTCCTCTAAAGGGGCCCCTTGGTCATGATTATTGCTAACTTCAACAACTTCAGTAGTTTCACTTTCAACAAAATCAATGCTCAAACCATCATCCACAACATGCCCCCAATTGCTACTAGGAAGGCGATATGCTGTCCACATTCATATTCATTGCTGACCCTGTTCAATTTCTTTGCTTTCTTATTTTTAATTGCTAAAATTGTTTTATCAATATTTAGAAACACTGCCCAGTATTCATTAGATTTAAAATTAAAACAGAGATCATTATTAATTCTGTCATTCAATACATCTACTTTCATTTTAAGTACATCAATTCTCTTTTCATTGTCCCTTATCAAAAGTTCTAAGAGTTCACAGCCATGTCGGTTGAACATGGAAATACATTCTTTGTATAAATCCGACCCATTTACCAGGCCAGTGGGATACTTCCAAGATAGTAAACCTTTTGGGATTTGTTCCCTGCATAGACTTTCATTTAGGGAACAATTTTCAGTATACAGCTTCTGCAGCTTTAAAACTTAGTGTTCAAAGTTTCTTAATTGTTCATCGTGTCCCATAATTAGTACTGTGGTTAGAGAGAGCAAAACTACTGTTAGTTCCTTCCTGTAACCATTCGTTGAAGCAAAGATGTGTAAGACCATCTTGTTGTTGACTATCACTCATGCTGGTGGTAATAGGACCGCATCTTAGTGTTCCAGAACCAACAGAAGCTTTGTGTTACTGCTATGGAAACCAGACTGCCTTGCCAGGGAGGAATCAAGTTTGTAAGTATATCCATAGTGTCGACCGTAGCACTTGTGTTGTTGATGCTACTGATCCCAAGAGTTGTCAGACCTGGAATAAGGGATTTACAAACCCCAGAAAATTGTTTGATCAACACTTCAATGAGTGTTGCGAGGTTCCCTTTCGATTTTGCCAATTCCTGAATGGAACCTCCAGTGTTGGTGTCCACCATTGCCTCTTGCTCTAACTCCATGACTTGAAAAACACAATGACAAACACCAAAACTGAAGAACCAGGTAATAGAGCAATACAGTGCACAGGTGTCCACAAAATCACTTTATTTGAGAACTTTCATCAGCTGTAGTGCCAAAAGACTTCTTCAGAATAAGCATGATAACATTCAAAACAGTTCAAATAGATAAAACCACATCACATCCTGTGAAATCATTGAACTTCCCACCATATTTTTTAAAGCAGCAACCATCCAGAGACCCATTTTTTCACAAACAATATAACACCTGGTTCTACAGTTCTGGTGTTTGTCGTTATGTTTTTCAAGTCATAGGTACAGGTTGTGTGTGTTGCCTGGCATCAACAGTTTTATGTCAGTAGGAGTAAGGTATCAGTCACTAGGGCCCTAGGTTTTCAGTGAATGTGCTACGCACTGTTTCTTAGCCAAAGCCAGGGCATACTGGGCATGCCTACGTCTACCTATAAGGACATTATCAGGGAGTTACTCCACCGAGTCTTCCTGTGACTGTGGGTGTGGTGACCTGGCAGTGGTGGGGGGCTGTGTTTCCCTTTGTTGATCCTGCTGCAGCTGATTCCACAGGATCATATTGTGTAGCATGGTACATGCTGTCAACACATGTGCACATGTGGCTGGAGAGTCATGCAAGGCTCAACCAGATATATTGAGGTTCCAAAACTATGACTTTAAAGCCCAAACACATGTTCTATGATGTTCCTAATTTGTGTGTGTGCCTCATTATAGTGGTGTTCTTCCATGGGTATGTGCATTTCTGATAGGTGTCATCATCCACAGTTCCACTGCATAACCAGCATTCCCCAGTTAATGGCAATGTGGAATGTCCCCCCTAATAAACATCTGGAACAGCTGTAATGCATGCCAGATATGGGAGCTATGATAACTGCCAGGGCTGCCAGCACACACATTCATGATAATCCCCTGGGCATTGCACACAACCTGGCAGTTGATGGAGTGGTACCCCCTGCAGTTTATATAGATTCTTCCCTCCTCACCAGATGGTGACTTCATGTGTACATGAGTGCAATGTATGGCAAGCAGTACCTCAGGGTAGTGTGCTACATGGTAGAAGTGTTGCATATTGCTAGCCCTCACCTCAGGGGTGAGGGGAAAATATATGCGCTCACTGGCATGTGGTAGCATGGCATCCAGGAACTAGTGGAGTACCCTGGAGGTTGATATCAGTGAGACCCCCACCATGTCCCCAGTTGTTTTTTTGAAAATCCCTGTAGCTAGTATCCTAAAGACTACACATACATTTACATCCACTGGGTATGGGTTCCCCTCTATTGGCTCTGGGTCCGAGTTCAGGGTGGCAGAGCTCAGTGAGTTCTTGTAGTATGTCCCTGTCCACTCTGTAGAGCTCTACAATCTTCAGCTCATGCAGCTCCTGGAAGTTTACCCTGGGCCTGAACACTCTTCTCCTTCTCTGCCTAGGCCTATTGTCAGCAGCAGCAGCAGCAGCATTGACCAGCATCAAGCACATACAGATATAGCTGACCTGCAGCAGCCCCTAGCATTCTCCCAGTTAAAATTCCTCAAGTCTGTGCTCCAATGGTGCACAGTATGGGGGAATATCAGATTGTAGGGTGTATGCATACTTTATAGTGCTCTGCTGTAGGTGCTGACTGTGTGAGTACCTATCTATGATGCATTCTGCCTGTCTGGTATATCATTAACATCATTTAATGGCCCTAGTTTAAGTTAAACTGGGTTAAAAACTAATTAATATGTCATTGGCTTTTAGATACACTCAGCACTGCAGTCCACCATTCAAATGTGTGCCCAGTAGAAAAACAAAGCTTAGCACTTACTCACACACCTCCAAATTTCCACTCTCAGCATAGTGGGGGACCATTCAAATACATGGAAACATGCTCCCCTTAGCTAAACAAAGCTTAGAAGTTAGTGCACACACCCCCAAAAGGACACGCTCAGCACAGTGGTGCCCCACGCAAACAGGCACAGCTAAGCTGAAATAAGCTTGGAAGTCATTGGACACACCCTCCCCTGATGTCAGCTACCTCCTGTGTAAGCACCAACATGGTTCTCTGCCGACATGAAGGGGATGTGCAGACACAATTACCCCTTTATGTTATTCAGTAACTCCACCTCATTTGCATATGGATCCGTGCTCACACCTGGAAACTGCACACTTCCTAGCCCTACGATCTTAGCAACAGCACTAATGCACCATTGAACATAATCCATGCAAGGTCCTGAATACATTTCCATCAGATATTAATTTTATTTATTTATTTTTTTAATTTTATAAAGCATGTTTTCACACTGTGGCATGCCGCCCAAACATGCATAGATTAATAAAAAATAAATAAATAAAATTAATTAAACTTATTTCCTTTAATTTTTTAGATACACAGGAGGATAGTTTCTCTCATATTTGTATGTGGTAAGCCATTTCTGTCCATATATCTACATTTTTGACATCCCCTTTTGCCTGTTTACACTCCTGTACATGGAATTTTTCCATGTACACTACGGAAACTGAGACAGGGTCTGAAGAGTTGACTATCGGCTTGCTGGATCGCTCTCCCTGACTCATTTGCATGAGATTTTCCTGCTTATGAGGTGATTTGCATGTCACTGACCTTCCTGTCTTTGCACATGCATGCGCACCTCTCAGCAGTTTTTACTGAATTTAAAACCTGCTTACTTTCATGTAAGCAGCACGGCGTGATGACTACATGGTAAAAAAACACATGTAGCTTTATTAAACTCCCCCCATAGATTTCATCAGAAGCACCATCCACTACAAACAAGCCAATTTAAAAATCCTTAATTAATGACATCACTAACAGTTAATCAAATCCTTAAGACAAAGTACACCTAAACAATATATCCATTATAGGAACTGATAATAATACATAAAATTCATTTTTTAATATTAAAAATATATATGTAATGAAAAGTAAAAGGCATGTGATAAAATTCACAATTTAGCTGCCCTCAATTTAAGAACAGGTGAAAGAGAAATATTTTAGTTTAATCCAGGAAAAACACTGACATTCAAATTAAACTCCCTTGAATGGAGTGAATATGAATTGGAAACAAGCCTGCTTGACCTCTGATGTCACTTCTTTGGTAGGAAGATTCATTAGGGTTTTAATGCAGAACAGCACAAGATGCTAATTTTGATTGGAAAAGCAAAACGCATGTGCAGGCGCTAGGTAGCCTTAAGGAGGACAGAAGAGAAAAGATCATCCATCAGTTGAATACTGAAAAAACATCATATAAAAAGTTGCAATATATAACTAGGTTAGTGGAGTCGAGAGATGGTGACTTACTATTTCACTGTACAGTGCACTGATATATCCTCATGCAGAAGAATGCATGTGATAGAATCAGTGCAAAATGGTGAAAAAAGACAGGAAATAGAGCATCAAAAAGCCCAAGAGCTTACTACATGCCCTGTAGAAGAGACAATAAATTGTGTAATATGGTAAGAGTACAGTGCCATGTCATGAGATAAATGAAAGGAATGAAAATAAGAAGAAAGGTGGAGTTGAACAGGAAGTAATTCTGGTAGCATGAGGAAAGGGGACAACTGAAGACTATAGTAGAGAAGTCTGTCTCACACAGAGGGCCTGTTGGGGCCATTTTCTACAACATCATAAGTTGTGGTGGAATGTAGGTTAATGGAGGTTGAAAAAGAAATTATTTAGACAGATGGAAAATGTTGAGACATAGAAAAGGAAAGAGGAACTGCATAAGGGCTCCCTGCAATATTTGAGTATACATGACAGATCACAGCCATCCTTCCATGTGCATCATTGTGCATTCATACATATCAATGATTTGTGATATCACAATGTGACACCATCGTGGTGAACATTCATTGTTTAATACCCCATCACAGCAATGATAACTTATGATCGCGTGCAGCATCTGTGTGAAGAATGTTGCCTCTCTCTCTCTCTCTCTCTCTCACTCACATACAGACACACACACATATTTGCACTCACTGCAGTTGATAGTTGTTGCCACATGTGTAATGTACACAGACATAATTAATTTCACATAAAAGTGCACATCATTGACTTCATGATGGAAGTAGTCCATATCATGGCTTAAAATAACTTAAAATACATCATTTGGATTTAAAAAATATCCCCACTCATATAGGATGCTAAAAAGAACACTCCATTAGGCTATATTCAAAGACCATATAAAACTATTATGTTGCATAGCCTTCCATTAATGTAGTTGATTGTTTCCATGTACTCTTGTGAAATGCTGCTAGGAATCACAAACCAGCAATGGTGCCTATGACAGGCTGAATCTCTTACTGGAAAGTATATATTGTAAACTGCAGATTGTGAACCAAACTTTGATTTGTAATTTGCAGATATCACTGTTAGATATGCATGTGTACATATTAGGAGTCTAGTTTAACCTTTTTTGCTTTCTTCTTTCCCAGTGCCACTGCATTAGAGAACACTCCAGCATATGCCTTTTAACAGATGGATCCTGTTCCTCCAGAAAACAAGGCCTCATGACCATAAATGTTATGATTCCTCCAGTAACTGTACAGAGGGGAATAAAAGCTGGGGCCAACATACTGCAATCATGTTGGAGTTTTCATTAATTAACTCTTGCCTCCCACTGACATGCAGCATTAGCATAAACTAAGTGGGTGCGCAATGGTGCCACAACAGAAACTCTCTCAGCTATGTAGTGGTATGTTCTATTTTCCTGCCACCTACTGCAGCATTCACTCCCCTCATGGCACCAGTATTACTACCTATGCTCAGGAAACTATTATATCTTCACATCCTATCCTCTCCCCTCTGGAACAAGTGAACAGACGATGCTTCCTCATTTTTCTCTCTCCCAGCCATCCCCAACAGGTAAGTGACATAAAAATCAAATTCAGATTACTAGGGTCATAATCACAGCTTTACAGTGTAATGCCATTGAGGAACTTAACATGATAAGCAGTAGGAAAAATTGTCAAAATCACTTAAAAGTGTCCAGGAAAGGAAATGAGTTTGAAATTTGCACTCTGCCAAGTACTTAAATATGCCATCTTGAAAAGAAATATTTTAGGGAAATTATGAAATAAGCTTTAACTAGCCCTGCTGAATCCAAGCAGTTAAAGTTTTGCAGGGCTGGAACTCTCTCTCTCTCTCTATATATATATATATATATATATATATATATGTAGATATATATATATATATATATATATATATATATATATATATATATATATATATATATATATATATATGTGTGTGTGTGTGTGTTCCAAAAATCTTGAATTTGACTCTGGAAAACCACTAGGGAACTTTCCCCAGAAGAATGTAGCTGACCCCACAAAATGCATGACACAAACAGTTTCTCGATTTTGGCTAGATTCTTACTGTGAAGGGTTTAATGCATTATTCTTAAAAAAAATTGAATATGGACCTTGTTACAAAGAAAATCCACTGAAGCCTAAAACAGTACAAAGGAAATATGGCCACACCAGGATAAAGCTCTCAATACACAACTGCAGATTTCTCAACCTACTACAGATGATCAAAGTCTTAAAGCTCCAGGAGCAATGCATTACAACAGTTAAGGTGGGAAAACACCAGCAGACAAATAAGGTGAATTAAAGCAATGTGTATAATAACAACTTTTTATCCACAAGACATTACTGATCTGAAAGTCAATCCCTGGGATTCATGAAGCTTGTGCCAGGTGAAGGTGTAGCGTTGGTGTTCTAACACCAAATATGGCCACCGAGCGATTCAAGTACAAGCTGTTTCCACATGCACTACCTGCGTATGCTACACCCGCACAACTCCTGAGCCCTGTATGCTAATTACCCCATGTGCAGCAGTGTAGCATGCAAATGAAGGTATGTAGTGATTCAGGAAGTGGTGCAGGCATAGCGTAAGCATGCAGAAATGTAAACCGTAGAAAACAGTTTACATTTTTGCAAACATAAAATTGGAACCATGACAGCTGACCAAACACGTGTATTATATTGTTAATATATGCCAGTGGCTAAATATATAGCCATTGGCATAAAAAAAAATGTACAAAATATAAAATTAACATTTAATATATATAGTTATACTATCGCGATGTGGAAGCCCAGGGCAGCAGTGCGCAAAGGGGATCACAAGGAATATATAAAAATATAGAATAAAACCACAATGAAACACATATCACAATTTCCCCATAATAGTCAGTGGCAGGCATGCTACACCATACCATGACGCAAGGACTGCTAAGGGGCAGTGACAGTGTTATGCACAGTAGCTAGGAATTAATAGGCAATGCCATGCAAATGAGAGGAGTAATAGTGAATTGCATATTCCCCGCTGGTGTAAGGATGCATCTCATAGCATAGCGTTATAACATCGAGGTGCTCCCTTGAGATAAAGATGACAACAAGAGAGGGGTGTGTAGCCATTGCTGTAAGCACATTGGAACATTGCTAAACCTGTTTGACCCTAGCTAGGAAAAGCTGCAGGATATGGGTGTGTTGAACTGGCCATAGCTATGCTTAGCTGAGAGTACACAAGGTAACTGAGTATGCATGTTGACGGAGATGAAAACGTGCGTAAACCTGGTAAATGGGTATGTGCGGCGTGCACTGCAGGTGAAACAGGAAGGATATAGGAAAGAAATAAGGAAATGCTGCAGTGGTGAAATTGGAGTACAAATGACTAATTAGCACCTAGGAGCCTACAGTGGGCCACTGACAACAGCTAACAAGGCTGCAAGCAGCTACCTGCAGAACAGGAAAGGGGAGGGGCTGTACTGCAAAGAAAACAATAAAGTGTCAAAGCAGAACAAAGACAATTTGCAGTATATCAGCTACAAGGCACATTTTGCCATGACTGGGTAGGGAAAGTACAAAACAAGAAAGATGGCAGGTGGATGCATGCCTGATAATGGGAGGGGATCCAGGTTTAAAAGTGAATTAAAGGGCAATAGATTAATCAAGGCAGGCAAGTAGATCTCCACAGTAAAGGCCCCACGCTTGTAGTACTCATTGCAAAATCCATAATTAAGACATGCTGCAGCTGGAATAGCTCATACACACCCACTAACAGCAGCATACATAGCACAATAGTATAAAGTGTGAAAGCACCTCACACACATTTGTGTATTTCCATAAACTCTGCACTAGTATTGTATACAGATGGGGAACTTTTAGTATGTACATGTTAGGGGCTGCCAAACCTTTGATCCACCAGCATGTGTTGGAGACTGAAGGTGGTGTGGGGGATGATGCACATGACCACCTCAGGCACCAGAGGAGGAGGAGAGTGTTCAGACTCAGGGTAACCTACTAGGGGCTACATGATCTGGAGATAGTAGAGCATTACAGTGTGGACAGGAACATCCTACAGCAACTTGTGGAGCTGTGCCGGCCACGCCTTAGAGCCAGAACAAACAGAGTGGAACCCATCCCAGTGGATATGAAGGTATGTGTAAACCTGAGAATACTAGCTACAGGTACCTTTCAAAAGACTAACTGGGGATATCATGGGGATCTCATAGGCATCAGCATCCAGGGTACTACACCAGTTCCTGGATGGCATTCTACCACATGCCAATGAGCACATATACTTCCCCCGAATGCAGGAGGAGTTGGCCACCAATATGCATCTCATCCACCATGTGGTAGACTACCCAGAGGTACTGGGTGCAATAGACTGCACACACATACACATCAAGTCACCACCTGGTGAGCAGGGTAGGCAGTACATAAACCACAAGGGATACCCCTCCATCAACTGCCACGTCATGTGCAAAGCCCAGGGCATTATCATGGATGTGTGTGCTGGCAGCCCTGGAAGCTATCACAACTCCCACATCTGGCATGCCTCACAGCTGTATCAGTTATTTGCCAGGGTGGACATCCCAAATGGCCACATGGTGGGAGATGCTGGCTATGCACTGGAACCGTGGATGATGACTCCCATCAGAAATGCACACACACCCATGCAGGAACGTCATAATTAGGCACACGCACAAACCAGAATCATCATAGAGCATGTGTTTGAGATGCTGAAATCACGGTTCCATTGCTTGGACATATCTGTGGAGCCTTGCAGTACTCTCCAGGCACATGTGCCCACATCTTCATAGTGTGTGCCATGCTACATAATATGGTCCTGCGGAAACAGCTGCAGCAGGGACAGAAAGGTGAAGACCCACACAGCCCACCACCACTGCCAAGGGCCCCACAGGCACAGAGGTACTCTGACCACAAACACCCTGAGCCAGCCCCAGTAGGCAGAAGGAGGCATGCCCAGTATGCACATGCCTTGGCACAGAGGGAACGTATAGCACACACACTGACAGTGTAGGCACCTACGGACTGACACCTTTCTCCACCTACACACACAGTAAAAATGGATGGCACACACACAAGACTACCTGTAAATTGTCATGTATAGGCAGTCTACTGTGTGCATCCAACATAGGCAGTCCTCAACTATTGCACACACAACTGCCATTGGCACAAGGTGAGTCAACACCTGAACAGTAAATTAAGCTATCAGCATATGCAGATACTGTATGTATAGATTCATAGGTAGGTACTTGTCCAACTGCCAGAGGCCATTCATAAGCCCAGCCAAAATGTGTCAGCTTTTGCCACCCCATTGATTCATTTACTGTCTCTCTGTGGAGCAGAGCCAATGGTGGGATCCCTGGGGTGCATCTACTGTTCCCCACCCACTCTTCAAGGTTTCTCTTGCAGAGTGTTAGTGAGGGGCTCTGTATAATGTAGTTAGGGATGTTGTTTCAAAGTATGGGGAGTGTCTGTGACAGGAATCTGTCCCTTCAGCATCTTCTAGTTATTGTTGTGGCAAGGTTCAGCTCACTACAGTGTGTGGCTCACTTTGATATGGATTCCCATAGGTGGAGCATATCCATCAAGCCTGAGTTCGACATGGCCGTGTTGTCTAGCAGAGATCATCTTTGAGTAAACGAGATGCCACTGAGTAAATCAGGAGTTTATTCAGTCTGGCTGCATAGGCCATATGTTGGAGACTGGTATTCCCCTTGGCGAGGTACATTTGTGGACGTCCCAACTGTTGGAAGAGTCTTCTGAGGTACATCCCACATGGGTTATTGTACCCTATGATGGGAATGATGAGTGATGAGTAAAGGGGCACTATAATCCCAGTATGTCTAGATGGGAATCCTTTAGTAATCAGATGGCCTACATAGAAGGATGTCCTAACTACTGTGGAGATATGATTGTCAAAGGCGAGATCACTATCTACCTTAGTCACCAGACACCCCATTACCTCGTCTGTATTAAAGTGGCTCCACTTATGTGTTAATATGTGGGTGCTTAATATTCCAGAATGGAATGACCATGCAATTAGTGGGACTTGGCTGGAGGCCGTGACGTTGACACCCTGTGACGTTCTCTGTGAGGCCCCTTCAGGAATGCCTGTTTCAGCTGGACTATCAATCATGGCTCCCAGTTCGCAGTCATTGCCAAACATGGTCTGCCATAGTCCACCTGTGTTTGACTGTACCTCTGAGATGTATATGCCAAACAGTAGGGCTCCCAGGACTGAGTCCTGTGGGACACCAGTCGTGACTGGTCAAGAGTTGGACTTGGAGAATGGTAGTCATACCATGTGGGTTCTGTGTGTAAGCCTATTGGCAACCCAACCTGTGATGTATGGGTGTATGTACAGGCTGGTGTGTTTATCAATAATACCTGTGTGGGGCATGGTGTCAAAAACCTTGGCGAGGTCCAAATAGTATGTGTGAAACACCTCCCCATCATCTAATGTCTTGGTGACTGTATGTAAGACGTCAAACAGGTTCAGTAGGCATGAACTGCACTCAACCAAGCTGACCTGGGTAGGGTGACGTGTTCAGAGGTTACCAATGTCTTTGTTAATGAGTGCCATGAGGATGCGAACCATACCATTGCAGACCAGGCTAGCCAGGCTTATGTGGTGGTAGTTACCATGGTCAGTTGTGATTCCACCTTGATGGAGTAGAATAACCGTTGCCACGAGCCATTGTATGGGCAAGTAGCCGGTGGACAGGCTGAGGTTGGAAATCTTAATTAGGTGGGGGGGTCAGGTTGTCTTGTACAGTTGGCAAGATGCAGTCTGGGACAACATCTGCCTCTACTGATGCTGTGTTCTGTTAGAGAGGGCAATTTCCACCTGTATGTCTCTGATGTGTGGGATATTGTACCATTCCGATAGTGTTGTGGGCTCTTTGGGGGGGGGGGGGAGTATGCACTGAATGTATCTGCAAGGATTTTGGCGATATCAGTAGGATCAGCATATTTTGTGCTATATTTCACTGGCACGGTGAAAATCTGTGTGTCACCACTTAGATCCTTGACATAGCCAAAGAAGGCTTTGTGGTTATCTTTCGAATCCTTGAGTATTCTCCTGCTGATGTTAGCCTTGGATGATGTCATGAGGGACCTACGTATCATACTAATAGTGTTCACGGATGTCTGCCCTTTGTGGGATTTGCTGTTTGTCTGGAACACTGTCCTACTTCTGTAGTATAGCCTGTTTATTGCAGAGGTCCACCAGACTGGTGTCCTTGTCTAGGAGGAGTGAGTCTTGGTTTACCAGTGATGGCATGATCCATACATCCATGTAGATGCTTATAAACTGCATTTGTAAATCTGTATGTATCTTGAGCAGTGTTTCCTCTTAGTGTGAGGGCTGTGAAACCTCCCACCCCTGTCACTAGTAGTGTAACCTTAGCTGTAGGAAAGGTATACACTGTGGTATCTGTGGGTGGGGGTGATGCTTGGGTGTGGAAACAGTGAATAGTGCATGGTCAGATCTAACCAATGACTGGTTAACCTCCACTGTGGTGCATCTGTTGCCCACATTGGTGATGACCACTTCTAGTAGTTTCTACCCCTCGTTAAGAAGGTTACCACCTTATACAGGGCATATGAGGTGATAAATTCCAGGAAGCGGTGGGCCTGGAAGTGAGTACTGGAGTAAGTTTCCCAGTTAATGGTATGATAGTTGACATCAACCAATGCCAGGGTGTGTGTTAGAACTGTCATGTTCTCCACTGTCCCTAGGCTGGTGGAGTGGTGGTCCTGGGTCATGGAGGGTGATCCGTAGCAGGCAACAGTTTACATTGCAGTTGTGGCTGATGTTATCTGCACATGGATGATCTCAGAGGTATCATGCTGCCCCACTAACCTGGAGGTGTAGGTATCCCTGATGAATATGGATACAGCCGCCCATGTCTGTGTCAGTCCATGTTCTGTGGCTGAAATGTGTGGTATGGGTTGTAGTCTGGTTGTGCTGGTGTGCTCTCAGGAGCCTTAAAACAGATCTCACTTACTGCATAGATGTTGATGTTGTCCATCTTGAGGAGTGCTGTAAGTGCATGCATGTTGTGATCACAACCCCTGGTGTTGAGTAGCATAACCCTCATTGAATCTGCTATTGTGCCATTTACAGAGCTGATATTCACCTTTGATACTCTCCTAAATAAGACACCATGGGGGCACCAATAGCCTTGGCCAGTATTCCAAAGCCTAAGGCTGACACATAGGCAGGTATGATATCGTTGCATGCATGTTCCCCATCTGTGCTTGTTTTTCATCTCACCTGTAGGTAACCTATTGGTAAGCAATAGGAAGCCTTAAACTTATACAAGTCTTCTAGCTTCCAAGATAGGCTTTTGGAGTGACTAAGTATCAGTGTTCTGTATGTTCTTGCTGTATTAACTTTTTCCTGACTACATGGTGATTTCTCACTGTATATTGTGATCTGAAGGTCTGTTTATTCACATATTATGGCTGTGATGGCCTGCACTTTAGAGGTTCACAGATAGCCTACCACCTATCTGCCCAAGGGCAATTAGAAACATAGCTACAGTGTGTTGGCTTTCTCCGCACCATTGAAGAAGTAACTGAGCCTCTGTCAAGCATAGCCAATTAAGCAATTGCAGGCAGAGTTGCTGGAAGCTGTTGAAGTCTGGAGTTGTGGAGGGTGATACGGGCACTTAGTGATGTAAAGAGGGCATGTTAATGTGACAATTCAACACCATTCAATTCCCCAACAGGTCTCGCAGCTATCAAACTGGACAGGCTCCCCCACCCCCTGGCTGTATGGTTCTAGAACACATGATTACCATGTTACCCATTCACACAACAAGGTTTCCCTTGAAGTGCGATAGTGAGGGGCTATGCCTAATGTAGTTAGGAATGTAATGTATTGTCTCATAGTACATTTGTTATATGATGTTATTTCAAGAGTACGTGAAGCTCAGTGAGTTTGGGGACCTCCGCCCTTTGCTTAGCCTAGCTTACACATATAAATCATCTAAATAGGAAATTGGCGGAAGCAACATTAATGTCAACAGTGTAATGGCTACAGCTTCTGCATAGTATCTGTGCATTCGGTGTTCCAATCATGATAAAGGCAGGGATGTTTATCATGTTCAAAAGTATACCTTAACCACAGCTTGCATATATAGGTAGTAATTGTCTGTATAATACACATTCGAAACACCCATATAAACCCATGTGTGCTGGGGAGTACAGTCAACAGAGAATGTAATGTTATGTCAGCACATAGTGAGATGTTACTTCACTGACATGTATATATCCTGAGTAGTTAGCGGATGTGGCCATGTTTGCGCACACAGGTTATACATAGCAAAGTTTGTTTAACTGTGTTTAACCACTGCTATAATGTCACACAAACACATTTAAACATGCTTACAACTGCGTAAATGAGCCTTACGCTGGAGTGAAAAAACGTTTGTAAGGCATCGCAGATGTTGAACACTGGCCCATGCACACTATAGTCATGGGACTTACCACTAAGCCATCTGAGGTGTATACATGTTTCATGATCTTGAGACTACACCTTATACCATATGCATTTCACTGTAATGATCACAAATGGGACAGTCACTTTGTGAAGTGCATCAGTGAAGGGCTATGCCTAATGTAGTTAGGAATGTAATGTATTGTCTCATAGTACATTTGTTATATGTTGTTATTTCAAGAGTACGTGAAGCTCAGTGAGTTTGGGGACCTCCACCCTTTGCTTAGCCTAGCTTACACATATAAATCATCTAAATAGGAAATTGGCGGAAGCAACGTTAATGTCAACAGTGTAATGGTTACAGCTTCTGCATAGTATCTGTGCATTCGGTGTTCCAATCATGATAAAGACAGGGATGTTTATCATTTTTAAAAGTATACCTTAACCACAGCTTGCATATATAGGTAGTAATTGTCTGTATAATACACATTCAAAACACCCATATAAACCCATGTTTGCTGGAGAGTACAGTCAACAGAGAATGTAATGCTATGTCAGCACATATTGAGATGTTACTTCACTGACATGTATATATCCTGACTAGTTAGCGGATGTGGCCATGTTTGCGCACACAGGTTATACATTGCAAAGTTTGCTTAACTGTGTTTAACCACTGCTATAATGTCACACAAACACATTTAAACATGCTTACAACTGCGTAAATGAGCCTTACTCTGGAGCAAAAAACATTTGTAAGGCATCGCAGATGTTGAACCCTGGCCCATGCACACTATAGTCATGGGACTTACCACTAAGCCATCTGAGGTGTATACATGTTTCATGCTCTTGAGACTACACCTTATATCATATGCATTTCACTGTAATGATCACAAACGGGACAGTCACTTTGTGTACAAATGTACAGTTCATTGTAATGTACTGTACTTTGTGAACCGACACATTCCAGTCTACATATGTATTACTGTTACAAATTAATACGGTATATATATATATATATATATATATATATATATATATATATATATATATATATATATATGCATGTCAGTGATGTCTGCCCATATATATATATATATATATATATATATATATATATTTAAAGAAAGACATTATAACTGACCAGGTGCTTTGCAAGGCTGTATTATTCCCAAGGGAAAGCTTTTTTAAAAATATAACATCAGCAATCTTTATGAATAGAATACTGTTAGTAAAAGTGATGTAGATGCCCTGTGACTAACCACGTCAGTAAGGTGGGCAAAACCTGAATGAAAATACTATAAAATATTCTGTACTTCCTGCATCATGTCAGACAAAACTCTGTACTTGTATGTTTTTTTGCCTCCTGGTGTACACTAGTAAACTTTTGCATCTGAGCCTCAAGTGTTGTTATCATTGTTTTTATTTAAAAGTTTGGTCCTTCTTGAATCGGAAACCCTCAGACAGCTACAAATCAGAGTGTACCGGTGGTCGAACACTGCGCAGGAGAAGCTACCGAAATGGTTCTTCTTGAAATACAAAGACCTCCGACTGAATTGTCGTTTTGAGAGGCTGGCCACTTTCTGATCTGCGGCCGAAGAGCGGTCTCGAACTGGTTGACTCAGGAGGCTCAGGTAGGAAGATATTTGCCTTTTTTCTGTTTTAGATCAGGGACTAGGTTACAGTAAATACTATTGTCAGAAGATTTGTTATACAGATCAGGGACAAAAGGAAATTACTGTATATTTTGTCAGGGATCAGGGAAAAAGAATAAGGTAGGCAGTCATTCTAGATAAACTGTGTAAGGAACTGAAATACCACGTGGTGAAAAGGGTTACGTAACATTTTCTTTTAATATGGGAAATCAGTGCACTAAAACATCGCGAGATCCGGGCCTAACTGAAGACGCAAAATATATGCAATTACAACGGGCTGATAATGTAAGGTATTATACAAAATGGGTTAATAAATACGGATTTGATGGTAAATTAGATAAAATTTCATTAGTTAAACTTTTAAAACAACTTAAATCTGACGCAGAAAGTCAGGCAAAAAAAAACAACGATTAGGCATTCCTCAGGCACACAGGTGGATTGAGGAAGTAAACCGAAGGGAACAAAAAACTAAAAATGCTAAGACATTATTTTTAGATAAAGAGGATAATAATACAGTAACAGCGACGGCTCCTCCTCCCCCGCCCCCTCCGATGCCTTTTTCAGGATATGAAGCAGGAGGACAAGCTGGTCCACCTACACGTTATCCTGATGTCACAAGAACACTAAAACCATTTGTTAGAGATCCTATTGAAACTAGGTCCCGGACACGTAAAACACTTGGGGACACAGACTTGTATCAAGTAGGGAGAAACACACTAGAGGAGAGTGAGGAAGAAATCTGTCCATTAATCGAGGTACCAAATCCTCAGGCAGGACAGGAAGGGCAGGACCCAACTCTTCTAGTGTACAGACCATGGACTCTGGAAGATATTCGGAAAGCTACAGAGGGAATTCCCCCATCCAAAAGTTAATTACATAAAGTTTTTACAAGATTTACAAGGTATGAGACTAAGTTACCACTTGAATGGGGAAGAAGTAGAAAAGGTAGTTAAACAAATTGTGGGTCCAGACTGGCACATGATTTGTGGCACCTGGAATCCTCGCAATGCAGAGCTTAAACCACTCCCACATAGTGACGCAGAACTAGACAACAGAGTGAAGGGTCTTACAGACCGAATTTCTGAAAAATGGAAACCTAGAGCAGATTGGACTTGCATTAATCAATGCATACAACAAGAGAATGAAACTGTAGATGGGTACTATGGTAGATTATTGGAATGTTTCAATAACCATAGTGGTATGGCTATTCCTGAAAATCAGACACATGATACCTCGTATGAACAACAACTGAAAAATGCATTTTTGAAAGGTTGCATTGCACCTATCAGTAGCTTTATTATGAAGCATATGATAGATCATCGAACAAGTAGGCTACAAGCCTTACTTGAATATGCTAGACATGCTGAAAGACACTTTAATAGTAAAAAGAAAAAGAAAACACAAGTCGTCACTGCTGAAGACGGAGCTGAGGTTTTTGTAGTACAGTCCAGTAAAAAGGGTAAGAAAAATGCCCAGGGAAATAGACAATCTGACAAACGATCAGAAGATTTTGAACAGAGAAAAAAGAAAGGTGAGTGCTTTAAGTGTGGAAAGAAAGGACATTTAGCAAGGGATTGCAGGCTACATAAAAAGGTGACTACAGAAAGTAAGGATGATGAGGACTGACTATATGATAGTGATGAAAGTCAGAAATCATCAGGAAAGACTAACAAACAAAGGACAAATGTAAATGTAGTAGAAGGAACAGAGGAAGTGCAAGCAGATGTAGAGGATGAAGAAAGTGAAATTTTAGATTTGGCATTACTGAGCTTGGAGCTCTATCTGGCAGACACAAAACAGGAAGTTACACTTCTGGTGGAGGGAAGGGAAGTAAAATTCCTGTGTGACTCAGGAGCGTCACAGACTTTGATACACCCCTCCAAGTTACCAAAATATTCTGAATCACCTGATTATATATTAGTGAAAGCAGCAAATGGACAGCTATATAGGGAGCCACTCTCCCATGATATAGCAATAACTGACCCTGTTTCGGGTATGACTCAGAAAAGTAAAATTGTAGTTTCTGCAAAATGTCCAGTAAACCTACTGGGAAGAGATCTTATGCAGATATTTGGCATAGCAGTAGTTCCCACTATGCAGGGTATGGAGGCACAAAGACAAATGGATACTTTCGTGGTGCGACCGGAGGGTGAGACTTTTTACTGGTACAGCCAGGACCTAGTTACGACTAGTCCAGGGGCAGTAACCAAGGAACTGATGAATGTAGCCATCAGTAAGGCCCCCTCCTTTGACACTAACCAACAGCATTTGTTACACTGTACTCTATACTACTGTAGCATGTCATTACCTGATAAAGAATATGAGCAAGAATTATTCAAAAATCCTGCTAACAGATTAGTATTACGAACCTTGTATTGGGAAACTGAGGGAAACAGTGTAGTAAGCTGTTCATTACCTCAGGAATTTATGACACTGTACAAATCTAATCGACTACCACATGTCAGCTTGACAAAAAACAAGACTATGAAATGGGCAGACTTAGGAGAAAAGTAATAAGATGGGAAAAACAAACTGATTTAGAATTATCAGAACAGGGAATACAAAAACAGAAATTTAATTGGCTAACACAGATGCATCCAGCTGTACACTTACAAACTAGTGAAGACAGCTGATAAGCGTTCTTATTAGAAGAAGAAGAAAAAGCCTTGTGTGACATACCAAAGATTTTTTGGTCAACAAACAAATCAGATGTAGGACTTATTCAAACAGCAGGACCAGTTACTATTACACCAAAATCAGCATTTAGACCACAGAAAAGACAATACCCTTGAGGAAAGATGCAGAGCAAGGAATCAAGCCTATAATAGCAGCATTACTCAAGGAAGGAGTACTGGTAGAATCTCTTGATTCACCATGTAATACCCCTCTATTTCCTGTTAAAAAAGCAAACGGGGAATGGCAGATGGTACAGGATTTACAAGCTGTAAACAATGCAATAATACCTAGAGCACCTACGGTGCCAGACCCACACACCTTGTTGAATGATTTAAAGCCGCAACAAAAATATTTTACTGTAGTAGACATAAGCAATGCTTTCTTTTCAATACCTATACATCCTGATAGCCAGTATTGGTTTGCATTTACATTTCAGGGTAAAAGATATACCTATACTCGGCTACCACAGGGATATTGTGAAAGTCCATCGATATTTGCACAAGAAATGGCAAGCAACCTGGCAGGGTTTACCCCACCAGGAGGTAGTCAGATTCTACTTTATGTAGATGACATTTTGCTAGCAGCCCCCACCCAGCATCAATGCAGGGAGGATACGATAGCATTATTGAAATTTTTAGCAGCACAGGGATACAATGTAAACAAAAGTAAGTTACAACTTTGGAGAAAACAGGTTAGATACCTAGGATATGTAATATCCAATGAAGGTAGAATATTAGACGAAGACAGAAAAACAGCAATTTTACAGGCACCTAAACCAGCAACCAAGAAGGAAATGATGTCCTTCTTGGGAACGACTAATTTTTGTCGAAGCTGGATATCAAACTATGCTTTAGAATCTGCTCCACTGGCTGATTTAATATATAAAACACCAATGGCAGCACAAGATGTATTACAATGGACACCTGAAGCAGAAACAGCTTTCTGCAGACTAAAACAATTGATAGCTTCTTCATTAGTTTTAGGACTTCCGAATTACCACAAAAGATTCTTTCAGACTGTAGATTGTAAACAGGGATACATGACGTCAGTTCTGACGCAACAGCATGGGGATAAGCAACGCCCCATAGCTTACTATTCATCACAGTTAGACCCAGTGGCATGATCGTTGCTTCACTGTGTGCAAGCAGTGGTCACAGCTGCAATGGCAGTACAGGCTTCGGCCTCAGTGGTGTTATTCCACCCTCTCACATTGAGAGTGCCTCATGCAGTTGCGATAATTTTACTGCAAGAAAAAATAGCATATATTTCTCCTGCTAGACATCTTTCATGTATGACCATACTGCTGAGCCAACCTCATATGGTAATTGAACGTTGTACAACATTAAACCCATCAATGTTACTTCCGACTCCTGTGGATGGCACACCGCACAGCTGCCTGCAGGAAATTGAGCAAATAACTTTGCCCAGACAAGACCTCACTGATATGCCCTTGGATGATGCCGAGGTGACATTTTACGTGGATGGCTCATGCAGAAAGGGTCCTACATGGAAAAATCTTGTAGGGTATGCAGTGGTTACAGATACAGAAATCTTAGAAGCCCAACCTTTACAGCACAACCTATCTGCTCAAGCAGCAGAATTGATAGCCTTAACAAGGGCTTGCACTCTAGCGAAAGATAAATGTGTGAACATATATACTGACAGTCAGTATGCTTTCTCTGCAGTGCATGTTTTTGCGCAACAATGGAAAAATAGGGGAATGTTAACATCTAATGGCAAACCGATTAATCATGCGCAACTTATTTTGAACTTATTAGATTCCATTCAGTTACCTACTAAAGTAGCTATTTGTAAATGTTTAGCTCATACAAAACAACAGGATAGAATTTCAAAAGGAAATGCAAAAGCTGATGCAGCTGCAAAGCAAGCAGCCTCAGACTCAGAAAATTTACTTTTAACCGAGGAATTACAACCCTCTGAGATTTTAGATCTAGAAATGTTAAAAACAATGCAGACACTAACTACGAAAGCAGAGAAACAAAAATGGGAAAAACGAGGTGCAATCCTCGAAAATGGACTGTATGTCTCCAAAGAGAAAAAAACAATATAACTGTCTAATTTATTTAGATATGCAGCTTTGTTGAGCCATGGGCAGTGCCATGTCTCAACAGGGGGGGTGGTACAGTTAGTAAATCGAATATTCCAAACATACGGATTCATAAATTATACAAAAAAATTTTGTGCAGCATGTCATATTTGTAACAAACATCATGCGCAAGTGGCATTCAAACCCAAGCAAGGGAGTTTTCCTACACCACCATATCCGTTCCACACTATTTGTATGGATTTCATAGAATTGAATAAATGTGAAGGGAAAAAATACTGTTTAGTAATTATAGATATGTTTTCCAAATGGGTAGAAGCTTTTCCAACTAAAAATCCGGATGCAGCAACCGTGGCAAAAGCCCTAGTAAAATAAATAATTCCCAGATTTGGCATACCGGAAAGGATTTATAGTGACAATGGGACACATTTTGTTAATCAGACGATTCACCAGCTTGGGAGATTCTTTGGAATCTCCTTGAAGAATCATTGTGCTTACCACCCACAGTCTGCAGGACTGGTGGAAAGGTACAATGGAATTCTAAAAAACAAATTGAGGAGGCTAGTGAGTGAGACACAGAAAAACTGGATTTGATGTTTGCCTTTGGCACTGCTGAGCATGAGAACAGTTCCAAATGTAAAGGGTCTGACTCCCTTTGAAATGATATTTGGAAGGGCATATTATGTGCCACAGTGGAAAGCTCTCATGCCTGCAGAACTAGAGGCTGACAGCTCATTAGCTAGCTATATGAGAAAATTGTTAACAAATAAAACTGTTTTGCAGTTGAACTCATTTTCAGATAAAAGACAGACCGGACCGCTAGAAGCATTGCTGACTCCGGGGACCTGGGTTTGGCTGAAGGTTACGAAGAGGAAGAATTGGGCGAGTCCAAAGTGGGAAGGACCATACCAGGTACTGTTGGCAATGCCTACTGCAGTCAAAGTTGCTGAGAGGTCGTCCTGGGTCCATCTGACACACTGTAAACTGGTAAAGAATTTTCAACTTGATAAACATTTTGGGACTGATACACAACAAAGGCAGGATGGCCAAGAGCAAAACGAGTAAAAATACAGATCAACCCCAAAGATGTTGTTTAATCATCTTGTTGACTATGCATTTATTGACTATGATTGTGATGACCTTCCTTTTGTTGTGGTTTTTCCTACATGTAACCACACAAGTGAAAGTGGAGAGACGTGATGAACTGTCTATAGACTGGCATCCAAACTTTAACACATACCTAGCTATGAAGCGTGTATATGTAGAGACTATGAACATTTCAAATTGCTGGGTTTGTACTGCTATACCAACAGCATATGGAGGACTGTTAATGTCCGCTGTCTCCTTGGGGATAAATGAAACTTGGGAGAATTTACTTTTTGATACAGGATCTGTAAGATCACAAGACAAAATTGCATTGTATTTGCCTATTACACAGAAGATAATTGTATGTTTTTATAAGAATGATACACTTCAAGTGGGTTGGAGTAACAGTAATATAACCATATCTTATAAATGCTACATTAAAGTTAAAGATAGAGGCACTGTTTGTAATACGAATTATGATTCATATTTGAGTTTAATGAAAACAAAATTAAGTGATGTACATAGAAATCCTGTTTTGCATAAACAACTGTCTTATCATAGACAAGAAAATGTTTCATTCAGAATTAACCATCAGTACAAAAGTGGAAAACTGTTATTTTGTTTGTGGGAAAAAGGCATACAAATGGCTACCTGAGAATTGGTCCGGCAGTTGTTTTTTGGGTTATCTGGTTCTGGCCATAAGACATACTGCAGAATTACCTCTAGGTAAGATACGAAATGTTAGAGATGTAGCCCGGAAACCTGAAGGTCCAATCGGAAAACCTGTAAATCCAGTGGGACAAATCGAAGCTGGTTGGAAAGACCATCATTCCATAAAAAACAAAGAAAAATTGACTCATATGGACTTGAGTGATAGTGTAATATCCTGGGCTGGAATACTTCCAGCATATGGAGCAGTCAAATCGATCTGGGAGTTGAGAAAGCTGTCAAAACTTCTTGAAGTAATGAGTAATGCAACTTTTTCTGCTCTCGAACTAGTGACTGATGAACTGAATGCAATGAGAACTGTTGTGCTACAAAATTGAATGGCTCTCGACTTCACCCTAGTGGCGAGAGGTGGTACATGCGTGCTTATCAAAGAAGAATGCTGTGCATTTATACCAGACAATCGACATGAAATTAATGACCACCTAGAGGTAATACAGCAGGTATCGGCCATGACTGAACCAGGCCCAAACCCACTGACGAACTTTTTCCAGAGTCTGTTTGGTGGGTGGGGTTCTATCCTAATGAACATCTTGATTGCTATTTGTGTTGGTCTGCTCCTATTAGGAGCATGTGTCTGTTGTGGGATACCCTGCATGAAAAGATTACTCAAAGATATTTATATTTATTTATTGATGTATCTGTAACTGAAACTTTGTACCAAGACATTGAGTTAGAAAAATTAATTTCA
>NC_056746.1:1462849814-1462872314 GCF_019279795.1 Protopterus annectens | reverse complement strand
CGCCATCTACCCCACAACCAAACTAATTACATCAATACATACTGTCATACCATAACCAATTATTCAACTACTGTACAACATCTGCTGAAACCTTAACATACCTGGCCAAAGACACACTAACATGGCCATATGTGAAATAGTTGCTGTTATACAACTGAACAGCTGCTGATGTAACAGGGTTTGTATGAACTAATCCCGTTTCAGAGGGTTGAAAGGTTTTACCGAGTACTGATTATCATCACAGTATGATACACACTAACACCAAACTAAATATGTCTGGTAAGCACACTGTGAACCCCCTAACATTATATGCATAGCTATGCAGTCTTGAGCTGGTCAAACAACCTGGCCAGACTGAAACATATGCAGAAGTATTAGGTACAGACAAACCCTGCACAAGTAGCAATGTTCAGAAATATAACAGCAGTACTCACATCTAGACCAACTCCTCTAGGCATTACACACAATATATTACTGTTTGTCCCATTACAGCTGTTGCAATAGATTCCAAACAACACATCCATGCTGTCTTCCTCACAAGTAAGGCAAAGGGACAACTCCAAAGTGGAGTACTCAATTATATTCCACTGTAGCCGTGGTATTGGCTAAGGCAGTAGCAGCACAGCTGATGTGCATGTAATTAGCTACTTAGGAACACCAATTGGTTATCAGGATAGCACATGTTACTGATCTGTAACTATGAAAGGTTGCCTAGTCAGACATTCAAACCATCTGTATCTACCTGTAGGACAGTACAAAACAATGAAAGGTGAACCAAAAACGAGTATTAAACTAGTCAATAACACCTCCAATTACTAGGAAGGTATGTATAACATGTAGTATGTCTGTGGATGTAGTACCTGTTCTGTAAGAATTACAGTGTAATCAATGCATATAGTGGAAATAGCTATCTTGTAGCAATGTATTGTTGAGCAGGGGTAATGCCTGTAGTATTCTATGTGTGTACTGCTGTAGGTCACAAGGCAAACTCTGCATACACCACAAGGAATGATATGGGCTTGGAACCCACTAATTCTCTTCCAGCCACTGTCAATGTCAGGATTGGTCCAGCAAGTATGTGCTATAACAGGAGATAGTATATGTCCATATATTGTAACAGTTGACATATGTATGGGTGTATAAGTAAGATGAACATGTTGCAGGTGGTCTTACCATGCAAATATGGTGTGCATTGTAGGATATTGTGCCAATAACTGCGTAATGTACAGTATTTTAGGCAGATCTTTATTCTATTCTACGTAGGAGTTCTGTTATGTTATGCAAACAGTAGTTATGTCTATTGGCAATTACAATACTCAGTAACAGGATACATATCATTTGTATTCATCTGACAGTTTAGCAGCATGATAGCAAAGATAATTGGAAGAGCCAGGTAACTATCCATGCACATAACACATGTAATAATCACCTCTCTAGTATAGTTTGCAAGCAATAACAGCTGTGCATGTGTACATGTTATGCAAATGTGTAGTGACCCTTATTACAGGGCTGGTCCTCTCTAGTATCATTTGAAAGCAATAACAGCTGTGCATGTGTACATGTTATGCAAATGTGTAGTGACACTTGTTACATGTCTGGTCCTCTCTAGTATCATTTGCAAGCAATAACAGCTGTGCATGTTGACATGTTATGCAAATGTGTAGTGACCCTTGCTAAAGAGCTGGACCTGTCTAGTATTGTTTGCAAGCAATAACAGCTGTGCATGTGTACATGTTATGCAAATGTGTAGTGACCCTTGTTACAGGGCTGGACCTCTCTAGTATTGTTTGCAAGCAATAAAAGCTGTGCATGTGTACATGTTATGCAAATGTGTAGTGACCCTTGTTACAGGGCTGGACCTCTCTAGTATTGTTTGCAAGCAATAAAAGCTGTGCATGTGTACATGTTATGCAAATGTGTAGTGACCCTTGTTACAGGGCTGGACCTCTCTAGTATCGTTTGCAAGCAATAAGAGTTGTGCATGTGTACATGTTATGCAAATGTGTAATGACCCTTGTTACAGGGCTGGACCTCTCTAGTATCCTTTGCAAGCAATAACAGCTGTTCATGTGTACATGTTATGCAAATGTGTGGTGACCCTTGTTACAGGGCTGGACCTCTCTAGTATCATTTGTAAGCAATAACAACTGTGCATGTGTACATGTTAAGCAAGTGTCCCTGGCTGTGTGCTACATGAACTCAATGAGGAACTAAACCCACACATAAGGCTGCTGTTTAATCTTAGCCTTACTACAGGATACGTACCCAAAGAATGGCGTACGGCAACTGTGGTCCCACTCCACAAAGGCGGTGCTTCTACGAACCCTGGAAATTACCGCCCCATAAGCTTGATGAGCCTTGTCTGCAAAGCTATGGAGAGGATCATAATGGAACTCATAAATAAAGACATTGGGGACCTACATACACTGGATCCTACCCAATTTGGCTTTGTCAAGGGCAGATCCTGCCTCTTGAACTTGGTCGACTTTTAGGAAACAGTCACTAAGGCCATTGATGAGGGTAAGGCAGTTCACACAGCCTACCTTGACCTAGCAAAAGCGTTCGACACAATACCCCACTCGGGCATCACAGAAAAGCTCACCAGCTTAGATGTAAACCCATATGTCACAAGATGGGTTGCAAACTGGCTCAAGGACAGAACACACAGGGTTAGAGTTGCTGATGCCATGTCAGACTCTAAGCCGGTCACGAGCGGTGTCCCACAGGGCTCAGTCCTGGGCCCCCTCTTGTTTAGCATTTATTTTTCTGAAGTGCAGGCAAACATAGGGGGATTGTGGCTGACAAAATTTGCAGATGACTGCAAACTGGGCACCATAATTGACACTCCATCAGACACAGACATCCTCCAGAGAGGTCTCATAGAAATGGATAACTGGTGCCAGAGCCATGGCCTTAAGCTAAATGCCAAAAAATGTATAGTCATACCCTTTGGGAAAAACAAGGTAACCCCTAATTACCACATAGGTGGTAATCCATTAAACACAGAAGAAGTTATCAGGGACCTGGGGACCCAAGTTGACAGTAACCTCTCTTTTGACACTCACATTGCCAAAGTGGTTAGGAAGACCTTCTACATTGCCCACCTCGTCATGAATGGATTGACATCCAGATCAGGAGACGTCATCGTACCCTCTACTCTTCACTTATCAGACCAATGATTGTGTACAACGGCCCATTCGTTATGTACTTTACCCGTCACCTGCAGCATTTGTCAAGATCCCAAAAGTTCCTCACCAAAAGGATAAAGGCTCAAACATATGTCATATGATGCCCGACTGAAGAAACTCCAGCTCTATTCAGTCGCATACCGTCTGCTCAGAGGTGATCTGTGCCTGACATACAAGGCCATGTCCAACCCGGAATTAATGGACATGCTCCACCTCAAAAAATCCAAATCCACCAGAGCCACGACAGCAAGAGACTTAAACCTCAACACGGATATAAATAGGATGTGCTGGAGGGACAGATTCATCACCCAGAGACTCCCTACACTATGGAACAGAATCCCAGTCCATGTGAGGCAGAGCCCCTCACTGACTCTGTTCAAGAGAAATCTTGACGAGTGGATGGGAGATCGTAGGTTTACCCCGGGAATCATCTCTGTATCACTGCTGGACAGAGGCACAGCAAACTAATGGGTATAGTATTCTCATCCTAAGGAGTGGCGAAAGCCACAAACACTCTGGCTAGGCTTATAAATGCCCTAGGGCAGATAGCCTAGTATGAACCTATGAACCTATGAACCTATGTGTAGTGACCCTTGTTACAGGGCTGGGCCAAATGGTTATGTGCATATCTACATAGAGTGGATATTGAGAGTAGAGACACTGCTTGAACTACCAGGTTTGTGTAGCCCAACCTCTCATTGCCAACCTAACAGCCGCTTGCACATACTGTATATAAGGTAGTGCACAGTACTGGTAATAAAACAGGTTGCATATCATCTTTAACTCCAGTGTAACATTTGCAGTAGGAGTGTAAGATGTAGGAGACATCTGCCCATGTGTAATAGCCTCTTCATATGTGATGGCTTACACTATCTGATTATATCCTGATCATGTTAATAGTGGCATCAGACTCTGTTTGGAGAGTGGGTGTCTGTGCCCAACAGAGCTCATGGTCCTGATGGATATGTAAGTATATACCCAGAGAAGGAAACAGACCTGTAGACACTTGCATCATCTGTAATCAACTAATAGGATGTGATGTGCTCCTGAGAGGGGGATTGCTACTAAAGGTAGCTACAATGTTTCCGTAATAGCCAGTGTTGTCACGCCCATAACACAAATATTTACATGTGAGCATCACTGTCTAAAACATCTTCATAATCAATACGTAAACTAAATACAGTACTTTGTACTTGTAGTACTGAATGCTCATACAGGCATGTCCACTAGTCAGCTACTGGTGTTTACTAATGTTAGCTTTGTGTATGTGGCCATCCTGGGGAATGTAATCTGTATGCCATGTAAACTGCCAAACCCACCTAACACCATACCCCACACACTGTTTGGGATGCAGCTACAGGGGTAAGCTACAAGGCAGCCCAGTCTACAGCCATGACTGGACTGGACAGCCATGAAGTGTAGTTTAAAACATGTATCTCATCAACACAACCAACACATACCCTTACCAGAACACAGTAAGGACACCCACACACTACCAGAAATTACACACATTCACAGATGCTTCTAAGTATATGGCCAAATAAGTGACCTCCCAAGCTGGAAGAGAAGCACACCAAAATACACAAACTGTATGGCATAGTTTGCATAATTATGCCACACCTCAGAATGTGTGGCTGGAAACATGCCCAACAGTACTCATTTGTGAATGCAAACTCTAGCACTATGTTACACACCAACCTATATGAGGACATACATACTGTCACCTGCCTGTCTGCCATGATTAGCTACATGCCCATACACTCAGACCACCTTTTGAACTATACACATGGCTCTAGCATATTCCATGTTGTTGTACAGGACCTGTGATTCAGTAGCCTGGACTGCATGGAAACCTTTGTAGGAACTGTCAGGTCTTGTAGCCCATGCAGGTATGTCCCAACGCCTGGGTAGCATTCTGCTTTTGGCTAGAATGATACTGCAGTACAGGGACAAAAGGATTGTATTCCACAATTGTCTAGTGTAGTGGTGCAAGTCAAAGGTATCCAGTATCTGTCTGCCTGGAATAACATGGTTGATAGACCATGATCCTTTGCCAAACAGGGCCTGCACCTGTCACCCCTGGGAATCTGGATACTGCCTAGGGCTCATGCTTCCCCTATAGTGCCTTCATCATGCACAGTTCAAGTGAAGGTCCACTGCTGTTACAGGGACAACCAAGCAATAAACTGCAGGTCTCACTACACAATGATACATGTCATAAACACTATATGGAGACACATATGTCAATCCCTAACATGGAGAACATATCTGTGCAGCGGCTGAGACATGTTTCAATGCTCTGGAGAGCAGAACTGCATGACCATGTTATAACACATACCTTACCTCTTGCCCATTATCCTTTATTGGAACACACAGGCCGCAGGTTTGTCCGTATTCCTGAAGGATATGTGCACCCCCACACTAGTTGCACTTGCATAACTTTAGATGCATTATACTGAGCAAATACCTTTGTGCCAAAGTGGAATTAAAATTGCACCTTGCGACAGATCATCTACCATGCCGTGGATTTCCCAACTGTCATAATGTGCTGTAATGGGGAAGATTAGGTCTGAGACAGAACCATAATAATGGCTACTCTCAACTATTCCATTATGAACTGGGAAGACTCCTCATGTACCAACACCTGCGCTCAATGCATGTTGGATTCCATCTACCCCAATGACCTGGATTACAGTAGTCACACAAACAGGGCTAACAGTATGCTACACATAGTCAGTCTCCAATGCCAATGTTATGTTTCCTAAGAGCAGAGTGATGACTGTCATGGCATCCATGCAGATGGACAATGCATGTGAAAATACTGAATCCTACACAAATGAACCTTAAGCAGTTACATACGTGCAGTGATTGTGCCATTGAAACAGAACCAGGATTCAACCAAACACAAACAAGAAGGCAAACTGGTGGTACCATGCTTTAAACTGTACCACAGAAGGTAGTAACTGTTGCAAGAGTGAACACACATGAGTGTAGGTGATCCCTGGTCAGCCTCAGTAAGATGCAGATACACCATATAAAACCACGCAAAGCTACTGTGAAACTAATCATCCACATATTATGAGGCCAAGCACAGAGCATTCTATAGTTGTGTCATTAATCGTAATGGCAATGACAAGACCTGCCGTGCTGCACAGCACTATGGCATGGAAAGTACTGCACCTACAGAAATAGCACCCGCTCATCCAGATAGGGTCTCAGAGAACCTAAACCCACTCCCATCCCCCCACCCCCAACAGGCACACTTAGTAATATATCCATGTACACTACAGGGCCCCTGTACTAATGACTATGCAGGTACAAGCTGCACTCTCTAAAGCCATACATACAGCTTTCATGGGACCTGTCAACATCCCAGGGTGTAGCCTACACAAATGTAAGAATATTCAGCTATTCACATACACCTCATGTTCAATCATAGCTCCATGTCAGGCTGTGTACACACCGAATGGTGCACAGCAAAAGTTATCACACGCCACAAAGGGGCAGTCATCATTGATAATGGGACATAGTGCACAACTACCCTGCTGAGTCTGGTCTGTATGGCCATGAACTGTGGTCAATGTATTTGATGTACTCGGTACAGATGTAGATAACAGTAGGGTTGATTCATGCTGCATATCATGACCTTGCCAGGTCGTAGGGCATCATCACCCATACTGTGTTCCAGCTACACTCAGTAAACTAGGTGTATATTCCTATGTCACAGGAGTGGTTGGCAACTGGACTGCTGGCAGAACCAGCACTACAGAAGGTGTCTGACTAATACACGCACATCAAACCAGTGCCAGCCACAGTAATACAGGGGTCATTCCTGGTACTCCCCCTCTTTGTTATCTATACCACACAGACTAACACAGAAGGCATCAGCCTATTGATGTTTGCAAATGACTATGAACTAGGAGCAATAGTCGACTCAATGTGTGCTGCGTTCAACATACAGAATGGCCTTAGTGTGTCAGATGTGTGGTGTGTGATATATGGCCACAATCTCACAGCTAAGTATTGCATTGTCATCCCCTGTGTTACAAACCCTGTACCCATTAACTACCACCTAGGCAGTGGGCAACATAATGGCAACTGTGTGTATGGGATGCAGCTGGACAGTACTTCCCTTTGATAGTTACATCACCGCAAAAGACAGGTAGTTGTATGTGGCACCCCTAATCATGACAGAGTGCCATCCAGGAATATATATAACTGCTCAGCCATACTCAACACCCATGGGACCCGTAATAGAGCACATATTTCCTGTAAGGGTTATTGCCCATGTGTAGATGGCCTACACTGCCCTTCACAATCCCTAGCCACACTATGAAGCATGCAGCTTACCCTGAATAAAACCATGTCTAACCCAGAGGTGCTGGACATGCTACACTTAACACATCCTGATCCCAAATAAACACATATGTCATGGACATCCACCTTTCTAGTACAAGGATCACAACATCCTGACAGATCTCTGTCCCATACACTTATACTCTTGCCATACTATGCATTCCTGTCCAGCAAAGCTGCACATCGCCCCTCTCTGTGACATGCTGTGATGACCACATGCCAAATATATCAGTAACCATGTGTATCAGTTCTGTGGCACTGCTTGAACTGGCCACTGAAACTTACCTGTCTGTTGCCTACAGCTATGTAACCTGGTCTGCCTAGGCTCATAAATGGCACAGGGCATATAGCCTACTAGATCACTATAGTTGATATCCAACCCTGCAAATACCATCAGGCTAGCTATTGTCCCATGTGTTACACATGTGCAACACAGGCAATACATAGCAGGATGCTACACAGCTGTACGGTGTCATGTAAATGTATATGGCAAAACATATACATGCTTGCAAGTCTGCAGGGTCACAGGTCATGTCCCTAATGGTTATGTATGACTATATATGTGACATATACACAGCATTAAGATCAATTGCATTAATGTGAACACATCCAGGCATGTGCTGATAGGTAAAGACACCACTACAGGCAAACAGACATGCCCACATCAAGACAACATCCACATGGTGTATGAGCAATGTCATCACATGACACACACATATATGTCGATAACATCACATCACCAGTAGGTGTCAATTGTGTGTGACTTATACATGTCAGTGGTGTTAGTGTCATGCAGATTTGCAAAGACGTATTTGTAATCTTAATAAATGTGATACACATGTATGTTCAGCTGTACTGCTATACTTCTCTGTGAGTTACTGTGACCTGTCTCCATCATTATGTCTTCCAGGTATGCCATGCAGCAGACTGCCGGTGTACAGCCACTTGGAGGATGAGGTCCTCATCCCATACCTCCTCGACAACTACACAATACTCTTCAGCCATGTGCCATAGGATGCACAGCAGCAGGATGCCCTGTGGGAGGAGCTCTGCAGGAGGGTAAATGATGTTGGTGGTTACAATCGCACCTATCAGCAGGTGCGCCGACACTGCACTGACCTGATAAGATGGGCGAAACAACACACTAATGCATTCACCAGGGAACAAGGTGCAGCAGGTGGGCAGACACTTACCCAGCCCCCACTCACACATACTGAGGCGCTACTGGCCAACCTGGGGACACCTGCAGACCTCCATCCACAAGCTGTAGCTGGTATTGTGGAGGTGGGTGTCTCTCAACCACCGAGCCTGGAGTTGCCTGGTAAGTCACTACTGCGCATAAAACACAACTATATTTCACATAGTTACATTTGTTACTGTACATTATACCATGACCCCCCCAAAACGTGCACGATGATTGGCCAGCGTGCACATTGTAAATCAAGTTATACTAATGGAAAAAGGTCCGGTCGCCCGGACTTTTTTCCATTAGTATAACTCTACTTTTAAAACACTGTCTCGCTATGTTAAATGGGTCTCCGTTGCTTATTTTAAAGCTGTCTCGCTATGCTAAACCCATTTAGCATAGCGAGACAGGTTTTTAAAAAAAAGCAACGGAGAAAGCAAGATCTCCGTTGCTCTTTTTACTGTTTCGCTATGTTAAATGGGTTTAACATAGCGAGACAGTTTTAAAATAAGCAACGGACATCTCCGTTGCTTATTTTAAAACTGTCTTGCTATGTTAAACCCATTTAACATAGCAAAAACAGTAAAAAAAGCAACAGAGATCTTGCTTTCTCCGTTGCTTTTGCCCACAGCTCTGATGTACTGCGCAGGCGCACAGTACATCAGAACAGCCGCGGATGCCAGACATCTGCGGAAGGGCAGTAAACAGGCATTATACTATGCCATTATTTAAGAAAAGTAATAGTTTCTTTTCTTAAATAATGTCATGGTATAATAGCAATAACCCACTTCTGGGTGTGGGTAATGCTTTATTTACCCACGGTTGGCTTTGTTTGCCAACCGTGGGTAAATCCAGCATTACCCACACCCAGGTGTGGGTTATTGCTATAATATGTAATATAACATCATAGGTTCATAGGTTCATAGGTAGATACTAGGCTATCTGCCCTAGGGCATTTATAAGCCTAGCCAGAGTGTATTTGGCTTCCACCTCCCTATTACATTAGCCTACTGTGCCTCTGTAAAGTAGGTCACAGAAGGTACCCTTTTAAGATTAGTTTACTGTGCCTCTGTCTAGCAGGGACACTAGGGAGATCCCAGGGGTGAATTTGCGATTTCCCATCCACGTCAAATTTAAGCTTGAAGAGGGTCAGCGAGGGGCTATGTCTAACACGAATTGAGATTCTATTCCAGAGTGAGGGGAGCCTCTGGGAAATGAATCTGTCCCTCCAGCATATCCTATTTATTTTTGTGCTGAGGTTTAGGTCCCTGGAGCGTGTAGCTCTAAGGGACCTGGATGTTTTGAGGTGGAGCATGTCCATTAATTCTGGGTTTGACATGGCTTTGTACGTCAGGCATAGATTGCCTCTGAATAGGCGGTAAGCAACTGAGTAGAGCTGGAGTTTCTTTAGTCAAGCTGCATAGGACATCTGTTTGTAGCCCATGATCCTCTTGGTGAGGTACTTTTGGGGTATCTCCAGTTGCTGCAGGTGTCGGGTAAGGTACATCCCAAAAGGGGCATTGTATTCAATTATGGGCCTGATGAGTGATGAGTAGAGGGGCACAATGACCTCTCTTGATCTAGATGCGAACCCTTTCGTGATAAGGTGGGCTATATAGAAGGTCTTTCTAACCACTTTGACAACATGATTATCAAAGGAGAGATTACTATCTACATTGGTCCCCAAATCTCTAATTATTTCTTCCATACTTAATGGATTGACACCTATGTGGTAATTTGTGGGCACCTTGTTTTTCCCAAAGGGGATGACTATGCACTTTTTAGCATTTAGCTTGAGGCCGTGGCTCTGGCACCAAGCATCCGTCTCTGTGAGACCCTTTTGGAGGATGCTTGTGTCAGCTGGAGATTCGATTATGGCCCCCAGTTTGCAGTCATCTGCGAACTTTGTCAGCCATAATCCCCCTGTGTTAGCCTGAACCTCAGAGAAGTATATACAGAACAAGAGAGGTCCCAGAACTGAGCCCTGTGGGATGCCACTTGTAACTGGTTTGGATTCGGACATGGCACCTACAATTCTGACCATGTGGGTTCTATCTCTGAGCCAGTTTGCAACCCATCTTGTGATATAGGGGTTGATATTTAAGCTGGTAAGCTTATTTATGATACCCGAGTGGGGTATTGTGTCGAAGGCTTTTGCGAGGTCCAGGTAGGCTGTGTGGACTACCTTGCCCTCATCTATGGCTTTGGTAACTGTTTCAAAGAAATCAACTAGGTTTAAGAGGCAAGATCTGCCCTTAACAAAGCTGAATTGGGTAGGGTCCAGTGTCTGGAGGCTCCCAATGTCTTTGTTTATGAGTTCCATGATAATACATTCCATAGCTTTACAGACCAGACTAGTCAGGCTTATGGGGCGATAGTTTCCGGGGTCCATTGTGGCACCACCTTTGTGGAGTGGTACCACTGTAGCTTTACGCCATTCTTTGGGTACATATCCTGTAGTAAGGCTAAGTTTGAACAGTGACTTAATGTGAGGGTTCAGTTCTTCTTGGAGTTCGTGTAAGACACAGCCTGGGACACCGTCCGGTCCCATAGATGCTGTGTTTTTTGCTTTGGAGAGGGTAGCTTTCACCTGTGCATCTGTGATGTCAGGGAGGTTACATTCAGTTGGGATAGGCATTTGTTCCTTTGGGGGGGAAGGGGGGGTTTGCGCTGAATCTGTCTGCCAGGATGTTGGCTATGTCTGTAGCTTTGGTATATTTTGTACCATTATGCAACAATTCAGAGCATATCTGGGAGTTTCCGCCCATGTTCCTGACATAACTAAAGAAGGCCTTGTGATTATCTTTAGTGTCTAGGGCAATTTTTCTTCTGAAACTGGCCTTTGATGATTTTATGAGGGATCGAAGTTTCTTGCTAATACTAATCAGAGATGCCTTCCCTTTTTGGGATTTTGCTCAGTCATGTAGTAGCTTCCTCCTTCTGTTGTATAGCTTATTTCTGGCCGGAGTCCACCAGACCTGTCTCCTGTTTTTGGAGGAGTGAGTTTTGGTTTTATTTGGGATAGCACGATCCATGCATTCCTGCAGGTGCTCATAGAATGCATTTGTAAAGGATTCTACGGATTGGGCTGTATTATCCTCTGGCCCAGGGGCTTTGAAGGATTCCACCTCAGTCTTGAGAAGTGCAAAGTTGGCTTTTGAGAAATTCTTTACAGTGATTTCATTGGCTGGGGGTGGGGACGGGATATGGATGTCCAGGGAAATTTGTTTATGGTCTGATCTTACCAATGAGGGATTTTCCTCTGGTGTGGAACATAGAGTCCCCATGTTGGTGATGACCAGGTCCAATATGTTGTTCCCTCTTGTGGGAGTGGTGACCAGTTGTTCCATTGCGTTAGAGTTTATAAATTCAAGGAACCGTTGGGCGAGGGTGTTTGGGCTTGAGTAGTTTTCCCAGTCAATGTTTGGGTAGTTGAAGTCACCCAATAACATAGTGTTTGGAGAGACCTTCTTATTCTCCAGTGTTCTCAGGAATGCCAAGTGGGGTTCCTGTAATAGGGAGGGTATTCTGTAGCAGGCTACAAACTGAAAGGCAGTTTTGCCCATTGTTAGTTGCACATGGATGGTTTCCGATGCTTCGTGCAGTGCCACTAACCTGGAGGTGTAGGTATCTTTGATGAATATAGATACTCCACCTCCTTTTGTGTTTTGGTCCGAGTTTTGGGGCTGAAACGCATGGTATGAGTTATAACCTGGTAGTGCTGGGGTGCTCTCAGAAGCCTTGAACCAGGTTTCTGTTACTGCACAGACATCGATTTTCTCCATACTGAGGAGAGCCTCGAGTGAGTGCATCTTGAGGTTTAGACTTCTGGCACTGAGTAGCATTACCTTTAGTTTTTTTTATCCTTGGGTTGTCTATGGAGGTGGGTTTGTCCTTTGAGCCTTGCCTAAAAAAGGCACTATGGGGGTGGCAAGAGCCTTGGCCAGTATACGAAAGCCTAAGGGTGGCAAGTGCATGCAAGCCATCCCTAGCGAAGCAACGTGGCTTGTCGAGCATGTCATCCCAGGCTGACAGACACTGGATCCCCTTTGAATGACACCAATACTTTAGCCAATTGTTGAAACTGATCATTTTGTCTTTATGCTGTGGCATCATTCTTGGTGAGGGCAAGATGCTACTCAGGGTCAGGGCCATACCAGCCTGGGCTACATGGTCAGAGAGCTCCTCTATGTCTCTTTTCTTGTAGTCCAGGGAGGTACGTCTCAGGTCATTCACACCAGCATGAACAATGACGGAGTCATACTTGTACTTGCTTTGGAGTGACCTGAGTGCTTGCATTATGCAGCAGATCCTGGCACCTGACAGGCAGCTTACAGTGACCTTCTCCTTGTTCAGTCTGGTGAGTGGGACGTCAGTGTGCCGGACAATAGAGTCCCCTATAACAAGTGTATTTGGTGTGTTGTTTGGCCTTAAGGGCTGTGGTTGTGAGGCACACTGATTTTGTGAGATATGTGATTCATGGGTATTGTTGAGGGGTGGCTGTTGCTTGGATATCTGCTTAGGAGGTCTTTGCTGTTTAGGCAGATTTTTATTTAGAGCCTCCGAGTATGTTTTTGTGTGTTTATGTGTTGGGTATGCAGATGCAATAGGTCTGTGTGAGACTGGATTTGTGGTGTGGGTGGTTATCTTTTCCTCCTGACTGACTGTGCCAGTCTTGGGTTGAGAGAGCTCTGCCTCCAGTTTGGCTGTGTAACTGCATCTCTCACATGTATTAGAGTTTGTTGGAAGGAGGAGAGGGTTGTTCAGTGTACATAAGGCAATTGTAACATTGCCTCAAAATTCCCAGATTCACCAGCTGGACTGGAGAGTAGCCTTGAAACTGACCCTTGGACATACCAGATTAGTATAGGGAACTGTTTTTTACTGATCAGATGATTAGGAAAGGGAACTGATTTTTCACTTGATCAGGAAGGACCAATCGGGAGTCTAATACTTATGAGAAGTCAAGGAGGGTGTAGTGCTTTAGTTAGTTAGTGTTTCCTTATAAGAGCTGAGCAAGTGCAGGGCTTTAGAAAGAGAATAGAGTAATTACTTTGAGAGTTTGAACAGTTCTAAGGGAAAACGTGAAGAGCAGACTTTGTGGAGCCTGGAATAGTTTAAACCTGTTTAGGTGGCGCTGCCCGGCGCTGCTCAGTGCGCAAATCCGTGCAAAAAGAGAGTTGTAGGGTTTTAAGAGAGAGAGATCAAGGAGTTTAGAATTGACCCAAAATGGCCAATAAAACTACAGCTTCTAGGTAGTAACCACTCCTCCAGGGACAGACAGGCTGTTCAGTGTTAACCACTCCCACTGGTGAACACAGAGACTTCCCTTTAGCCCAAGCAAGCACTGGCCTTCTAGAAACTTCCAAACAGTTCAGAACAGCAAATCTGTAACTGAGCTTTCTTAACTTTCAGAAAGTGGGAAAAAAAGCAAGATTTTTTTTTCTTTTTGTTGTAGTTTAAAGGTAGCAGAAAAAGTGTAGTAGCACTTCAAAAAACTGCAAATCCAAGAAACAAGTGCCAGGGAACGTTGATACATGGTTCAGATAGTTTATTCCACAGAAGTTAAAATTCACAAAGAGTGTTCAGACCAGCAGACCTACATATCCAAAAGACAGGAGGAACCACTTTTGGACGGCATCTGGTGCGCAATATCCAGCTGGAACAGCCTTGCCAATGTAGAGCTGGGCAAAAAAAAAATGCACCTGTCTGCGCCCCGGTAAAAAGGAAACTTGGCTCTTCTCCCGATTCTCAATGGGATGGAGTTGTGGTTTGCATGCAGACTGGACAGAGCTCACCAACTGTGTCCCTTCCGTCATGGACAGTAAGAAGGAGGTGCGCCAGAGACCCATGAGGTATTTGAATTGAAGCATATTGTCTGATGAAGTCCTATGTGTGAGGACGAAAATGCATATTTGAAGTGTTGATGTTAAGAGCGTTAATACAGTACACTGCTGGTCTGAACACTCTTTGTGAATTTTAACTTCTGTGGAATAAACTATCTGAACCGTGTATCAACATTCCCTGGCACTTGTTTCTTGGATTTAAAGGTAGCAGAGATACACAAGCAGCAAAATAATCACAACAGTGCAATAAATGACCCCACACTTGAGTGCTAGGCCAAAATCAGGTAAAATGCAGTTTTTAGAGAAAAAAAAACAATTTTAAATTAAGTGCAACAAGGCATGTATGCACATATGCCACATTCTATAGTCTGTTATTCTATGTATGCACAGATGTGCATACTCCATAGTGTATTGTATTGTACTGGCTTATGTGCTAACATGGACATTGCACCCTGTAGCTATCACACAGGTGTGGATAATGATCTTACTGCTGTGACACTCCTGGTGTTTGGCAGCGACAGCAGCCTGTGTCAAGTGAGATTGTTATTATTTACCAGGCTTGATAATGCATGGAACATATTAATTGCATGCTATCTGCCATAACACATGTACACATAATGTATGGTGGTCCTGTTAATACACACTGGTCAGACCTGCCATGAATCACACTGTTTACCTATGTGAAACAATTGAAGACTATATGAAACACTTACACTACACCTTCCAAACCTGTCATTGCCAGATGTGTGGACAACAGTGAATACAATGGTGGAGGTGTGTTCCACTGTAGGGACAGGTACTACATATCAGCATTACACATGTTGGGAATACGAACAGTACTGTACAGAGAGCATATGTGTGCACACACTTTAAATGTGTTGGAGCAGGAGTATGACCGGCCCACAGGATACACCCTTGTGGAGTATACCCTTGCTATGAATGTCACACAATGTCATGTGTTATCAGACATGTCCATGACATGTAGTGGGCTGTCTGCAATACTGCTCAACTATCCAGCAAAACATGTCTCACATCCCATACATACCACCCTTTGTCTGCATAACCCTGTCCTCAGTGGAGCATATGACATCTATGGGTGTATGTCATATGGGATAACACTGACATGTGAAATAAGATGGCCATCACAACTATTGGACTGAACATGTGTGCACATGGCCATGGAGGATGGCCAGAGACATGAAGCAACACACACAGTAGAAGTGATGTACATGCGTGTACACCCTGTTGTACATTGGCTCGGCACAATACAACTATGGCCTTTGTGTAATGGTGATATGGCAGATGTGAAACACTAAACATCATACAGGCCTGTGCACAGCTTGTGTAGGTATAACATGAAACCACCACATAACATGTCTTGAACATCTTGAGTGTGTCATGACATGGAAGCATCCACCTATTCAGTATCCAAATACATACATGTGTTATAGAACATACACATACATCCACATCAAGTCACAGCTACAGTGCATTCACCTTGCTGGTGTCAGACATCACTGTCATGCCTGCTCCTCATGTGTGTGAGGTACGCAGATGACATGTGGGACATAGAGTACTGCTAAGTAAACCATGTGTGGGTATAGTTGCCAGGCATCAGTAATATGGTTCCAGATGTGCAGGGGTGTCATCCATATACCCTTCTGTGACCTGTGTCACACATTCCACATTAGGGTTTATTGTGTATACACCTCAGTGACGTGGGTCACTTTCCACATTAGATATGTATTGTATGTGAACATAGTCATGGCTATGAACTCTGTCAGTAGCTCACACTTTATAGCAATCCTGAAGCCACATGATGCCCTACAATGGCTATGCATATCAGCTCAATGTGCAGTATGTTCCTGCATATTTGTAGGGTGGACAGACAACATTGCATCAACTGAAGGCCCCTGTTAGTATAACACGTCCCTGCATTGGGACACCATTACCGTACTGTAGATTGGAAAGGACACCATTGTGTTACACATGTATGCATGTCATTCAACACGTCAGCAGAAAACATGCCATACTACATGTGATTGGCAAGGTCATACGTCACATGGCAGGCCGGTGTACTGTAAATCTGTGCTGATCTGTGACACCATTGCAAAGTAGGGACAGGCATGTCAAACATGTGTGTACAGCCACATGCACAATGTCTACACTCAGCTCAGGGGTTGGCCAAATAATGTTGAACAGACATGCACTGCTTTAGGGGAGATATGCAAGCTAGGGTTCAGGCAAACATAGTATGCAGTCGACATACCCTACTGCTCATGTCCTCACACATAGGGGTGGTGGCCGACACAAAACATCAGTGGCACATGTACAAAGGTCAGCGATGGTCTGTTAACATGTGGTGTATGTTGCACACACCATGGCAGTGTGGTGCAATGGTTCAAAGTGCATGCATTGTGTTGCAGGTATGGGGCATAGGCTACTAACACAAATGGTGCAATACAGGTATGTATGTTAACCACTACTATAATTGTGTAAGGTGCATGCTGTCTGCTATAACACATGCCTGCTGTTGTGTGCAATGCAGGGATGTATGATAGCTACCACTGTAATTGTCTAAGCTGAAACTATAACTATCTAAGCTGAATTTCATCTGCCATATCACCTGCATGTAGTGTGTGTGTCTGTGTGTGTGTGTTTCTTTGTGTGTGTGTGTGTGTGTGTCTGTGTCTGTCTGTCTCTGTCTGTGTGTCTGTGTCTGTCTGTCTGTCTGTGTGTGACTCTGTCTGTGTGTCTCCATCTGTCTGTGTGTGTCTCTGTCTTTCTATGTGTGTCTCCATCTGTATGGTTGTGTGTGTCTCTGTCTGTCTGTCTGTGTGTGTGTCTGTCTGTCTGTGTCTCTGTCTATCTGTCTGTGTGTCTCTGTCTCTCTGTCTGTGTGTGTCTCTGTCTCTGTGTGTGTGTCTGGTATAACTTGTAATGTGCAGTTCTTGTCTTTGCCCTAGCACACAGTTCCCCTGCCTGCACATACCCCATCACCACTGGCCATAGAGGAAGGACAGTTAGCGGGTGGTAGCATGGAACAGGGAAGTGTGGTGTCTATGGAAGGTGTGTCTGCACACCATGATCCCAGTTAACAGACTGGTGATGTCCCACACAGACATGTGCCCAGTGCTGCTCATAGGGGGACCACTGGCCAACATGCCCCTGTGAGACAAAGCACATCAGCTGGAGTCACCAGACGCATGCTTCGGGCTGTAATGGAGGTACAGGCACGTGCTGAATGGCACAACAGAAAGGGTCTGAGGCTTCAGAGGGCTGCTGTCTATTCATTAACTGACAACATCCAGGCACTTGCAAATGCTCACCATCATCTTGCAGATGTTTTGGATAGATGATTGGGTGACATGGTGGGAGTCCTTGATTGTAGCATGTCAGTCCTCGAGCGTGGAATGTCTGTGCTGGAACATCTGATGGGAGTGAGGTGTCAGGCACATGGATGTAGGTCAGCTGCATCACATGTTGAAGGTCTATGTGGACATGCTACTGCACATGCTCACTGCCATAGTGGCGGTAGTAGCAGCAGCAGTGCAGCTGGTGCTGTGCAGTCCACACCAGGACACAGCAGGCCATGTGCACATAGTCCTGGATGGTCCCAGCAGGGACATGATTCCAGTTGACATGTGTCATCAGACAGTACCCAATCTGGACCTCTGTCTAGTAGTGCCTGTGCAACCCCTGTCAGGCGCAGGTCAGGTGGTTGTGGCCATACACCGTGAACTGGGAAACCTGTCTTGTACAGTCTGCAGCTGTCAATAATACCCCTGTGTAGGCCAGCCATATGCCAGGCCTGTGTGCATCCATACACACACACTGGAAACAAATGTAGGGCACCTCAACACACACACACGCATAACATCCACACACGCCAAATGATATCACAGGCCCTAACACACACACACACACACACATGATATCATCCAATGGCACAGCCTAGGCCTCTGGCAAACATTATCACTCTGTGCATATGATGATGCATGTGCCACAACCCTGTCATCCACACCATCGGTGCAGGGACATGTTCATATGGTCTGATGCACTAGGTGAACATACTAGGTAGACAACTGCAGATTAATATTGTTGAGTGGTGTTGACAGGCAGCAGACATACCATATATTGCAGTTTTAAAATGCATTTTGTACTTTTAATGGTATGTATCATGTGTAACAACACTAACAGCATGTTGATCTTAACGTTCTGCCTTCCTCATTCAGGTGTAGTTGCATGTGCCGAGGGATGTCGGTGTTTGCGGTTAGTGTCCCATATGTACATGTTGACTACTCATAGGTCTGTATGACAATACCTGCATGCACTTTGTAGCTTCCACATCACACTTATATTCTCCCATGTTTCAATTTTGTTTACTGTTCTAATGATCCAGGAGCATAATAGCTGTGTAGTAAGCTACTGTTTTCAGAGCCATCACATCCATAGTGGGTGACATCACAGGTATAGTTACCTGGAGTGGGGAGGAGGTAAAAGAGTGGTATGCTGGATGACAAGGGTAAAGGCCAGTGGATATAATGGCTTCTCATTGGGAAGCAGTAATACCCACTGCCATGACAGCATGCAAACAAAGACACACCCACACACTCAGGGATTCACAGGCACAGTAACACACACTCTGACACACACACAGTTGCCAGTGTTCAGATTAGAACCCCTGCCTATGTGCATGTCATCATTATAGTGCTACGCAATTGCAAGGCGTGCCACAGAGAGTACACATGTACAGGTAGTTGGAATGGCCTAAGAGTGAGGAATCAACAGGGATACTACAGTGCAGTGAGTGTATGTGGGGAGGGGGGGTCCATCAGTAGGCTATGTAACAACAGGTCACACCCCAGGGTGTATATGTTTTCAGGCGGTTAGTATGCCCGTCTACGATTGATGATATCAACAGGGATGCTGGATTGCATTGAGTGGATAGGGGGCATTAACATTTCACTATGGTAAAATACAGCCTCACCCCAGGAACCGGACAGCCATACACACAGACAGCCACACACATACACACACACACACACACACACACACACACACACACACACACACACACACACACAAACACGCACACACACACTGGCATTCACAAAGATATACACCTATGTCACACTCATACAGACACTTTAAATGTGTGAGGTTTAACCACCTGCCTATGCCTTTTTTTCTACTCTTCACTCTGTACTGGTGTCAACAACAGTGTTCAGGAGAGTAATAAGATGTGGGGTGTATTCCCAACCATACGTGACATATATGGACCCACACACCCACACGTGCCAGTACTGTGATTCAAACACCTGCCTATCTCATGATAGGTACTACAGAAGTACAGCACTATTGCATCCGGTACAATGCTTACTGACTCTTTCCTTTGACAACTGTGCTGATATATGCACAACATATGCACAGGGGAGGTATTACTGTTATAGGTGTCTTGAGGTTTGCCTTCAGTGTCACCCTTACAGCATTCTACATTGTCTGTCTTTCACTTCACTTAACAAAACCTGACCTTAGCAGGTACACAGGTTATTTTAGGACTGGTTGTAACACACAAGTGAGCTGTCCTCAGTAATCATTCATCTGCAAATAAGCCCCACCACTTAGAAGTCATGTCCAGACATCTGTCCACACCTCGTGTACGGCTTACTGTACTTAGAGCATATCACCATATACAGTTGGCAATGTTGAGGCTGTATTGTGACAGCATGATGTACTAAGACAACAGTCACCTTCAGACATCAGACACTGCACACACATGGAATCTACACAAACATCAATACATGTACACATATGCAGTCTACATCAGTATGTGCGCTAGCAGGTCAAGAGGATACCTTCCACACCTTCCCCACGCCATGTGTGAAACATGGCCGAGAATTACACCATAATGAATGTTGTAGTCATGTACTGGTAGGACACCACCACTTTCACCGAGTAGCCAAGTGTACATATATTACAACAGCACATATCAGCGTGACTCACACAGCATTATTCCATGTCATGCTCCTACAAACTGTTACTTGACAGTGCCATGGTGAAGCCAGGGCACTGTAATGGTCAACAGTGAGCACATCATATTTGCCACACACACCTCATGTGTACTGGAAGAGTGCCAGCAATGTGCTCTGTTAGAGCTAGGCAGTACACTCATTCAAGCATGTGCGAGGTCTGTGGCTTGTAAACATCTCACCTCAGCATTTAGTGGCTATTGTGGTACTAAGGCTAATGTCAGACAGCACACATAATGCATGTCTTGCAATTGTGGACATGGGGTATATGTAGGAGCTGTGGCCACACATGGCTGTACATGTCATGAATGTATCACCTGTGACTAGTCAGGTACATACAGAGCAGAGCTGAATTTCCCCTGAGTCTGTCAATACAGGCCTTGTGTAGGTCCTATGGTCCTGTTATTTGGCTATATTTGTAGGCATTGCATTAGGTGGACATGTCTAAAGACATACATGCCACATGGGGTGTTGTATGATATGATAGGTGTCATGGGTGGCCAGTAGAGAGGGGATATTACCTATGTCAATATGGATATTGAACCTTATATACTCTTAGCATGCTATCTGCCATGTGCATGTGTGTAATGACTGTAGCCACCTGTATGTAGAAAGGAAAATTAAAGCTATGGTAATGTAATTTATGTTGTATGAGTGTGGGATGTACATATGAAGGGCAGGTACGGTTAGGTCATATCCAACCATGATGGTTTTGTTTACTGGTGTACAGCAACAGTCGCCCGTGTTAATGCTGACAACATCCAAGGGACCCTGGTATGTGTACAACTGAGCTGGTTATAAACAGTGGTATTATTGCATTGCATAACACAGTATGCAGCTGTGTCTGTACATGGGTACTTTGCACAGTTGATGTAGGCCTAAGTACAGTCCACCAATCGAGGGTTATCTGCTGGTCTACAATACTATTTCATACCACATATGGATGTGTGTTAGTAGTCTGGGAACAAGGTGGTGGATGTATATGAGGATACAACCTAGAATGCAGCATTTGCCACTTTCACCTGTACCTGACTCATCTATGATGCATTATGTTGGAGCAGTGGTCTTTACATGTGAGTAGCCTTTATGAATATGTGTACACCACCACCTGGAATGGTCCATACCACTGTTCTGGCCCACATGTCTGGATCTGAGTTATATGGTGGTAGTGCAATTGTGCACTACAGAGCCTTCAGCCAGGTGTTCCTCACTGCACAGATGTCAGTATTGCCCATTGTAGGTTCTACATTGAGCAAATGGATTACTAAAGCCACACATCTAGCACTGGTTAGCATAAACATCCAATGCAATTTTCATGTAGGTGTCAGGCTGTTACTTCTGTGTGTAGGACATTTGTCTTGGGATGCGGCTATATGGGTAAATGCGACATAGGTATTATCCACACACACATGTAACATGGATGCATGTGCTTTGTGTTGAAGGCTCGTTGTTCGGTCATGACAGCCTGGAATGACAGACACTGGACAACCTCATAATAACAACAGGACATTGGCTCACTGTTTTGGTCTAGCAGTTGCCACCCATACCATGACATCACTGCACATGGCATTAATGTGCTTGGTAGCAAATGCCTCATGTAAGGTGACAGATAGCAGCAGAACTTGTGTATATGACCAATGTGAGATATACTTAGGGTAGCAGTCCTGCTAATAATGACAACTACTAACACAGCCGGGAGAGGTCATCTTGACATCTGCACCTCAGTACCATTACACAAGGTAGCTCACACATTATGCTTGCACATGCCACTGTTCCACGTATAATGCCACTGTCCACAACTTGCTATCAATGTATGCCTTTCAGGGCAGCAAGGTGTGTGACACATGCTGTAGGTAGCATCTGCCTGTATGACCCAGGTAACCTATTGTCTG
>NC_056746.1:1462492314-1462512314 GCF_019279795.1 Protopterus annectens | reverse complement strand
ACAATGCTTAACTCCTGGACATGTCCCCTCACAGGAACCATGGCACTTATTTCTGGGTCCAGAGCAATAAAGATTTTTGTGATTTAGTAACTTTTATGGTTTTATGGTTTTGCAGTTCAGAATTTCTGTGTTTTCATGTAGGTGATTTTCCAGTTTTGACTTTACAAGTCTAGTATTGTAATAGTAAACATACCAATAACTAATATGTTGTCAGCTAAAAAATAAAAACCAGTGTGATATTAACATAATTCTCTTAATACTATGATATTTTAATATACACATATATTAATAAATATACATAAAATATAATAATAAATAATAAATGTGTAAGCTGCAAGAACCATTAGTTTTCTAAGGCAAAGGCGGCTTTTAATTTTAAAATACTGCTCATGGAAAGCGAGTCATTTAAACCTGGAAACATAGTGGTATTAGTCCAAAGCTGCCATTGCAGTTCTTTTAGTTGAAGATAATCATCTAATGACTACCCTCTCTGACCCATATCAATATGGTCAATAACCATAAATTTAAAATAATGTTGTTCACGTTCATATATATGCCTATAAAGGGCATCCCTAAGATCTTTTTTCTTTATGTTATAACAATGCTGGTATAGCCTGTCTGTAAGACTCCTTTTGTGTTCCCCACATAAAAGCACATACAATCTTGGCCCAAAGACAGATAAACCACTGCTTTTGTGTTACAATAATATTTTTTCTTTGGTTTTATCAAGCCAAAATTACCTAATTGCACACTGTCAGTTTCATAAATATGTTTATAATGTGTGCAATGTCCACATTTTAACATCCCCTCTTCTCGACTAAAATTATTCTCTATGTTTCCTTTGTGGGCTTAACCATTTACATTATAACAATAGTTGCATTACGTAAAAAGAGGTTTTCTTTGAGCTTGCTTTTGAACATATGTAAACTATTTTCTTGCCTTATTTCTTTTTGCGATTAGTTCCACATGCCATGTAAAACCTTTGCAAATGCCCTTTCACTTAATGCCATGTTAAATCTGATTCTGAGCAGCTTGGATGTGGGGGGGGGGTGGAGCTTCTTTAGAGGTCCCTGGCAGAGTACAGATCAGGTGTCTTGCATCTCCAGGTACAGAATCTATGGCTGTGGGAATAGTAGTTTATTTTTCATCTATATTTGAAATTGCTTTTTCCCCATTTCTTATCCTAGCTAAGCTAAAGCTGTAGCTTGACTATTCTAAGCTCCTGATTTATGTGATTGTGGTATACCCATATCCTGAGATCTGTTCAGAAAATCTGCAACAGTCCATAGAAGATTTATCAGCCTTCTTCAGACTTTAAGCTGGTTTTCTTTTTTGTAATCTTCAAGGTCCATGTGGAATGTTTTCTACTTTCAGTTGTGAAGGTGTGGTTTCCTGCCTTTCGATTTTCTTAACATTTTGCAGGTATGAATTCTTACGCTCATGGAAAAAGTTCATTGAAAATGATCTTTACTGGTGATCTCAACTCATGCAAAACTTTTCCTTGTTTTCCATTAAGGTGTTAAATTATGATTGCTGAACATCAGAGGCTGACATTTTCATTACTGATACTCTTTAAGGATGGCAGCTATTCATTAGAACTATTCCAAGCTGAAAAATTACAGATTCTCAAGCCTCTATGGATTCTTTCTAATAGCAAACTGTCTTACATGAAGATTTGGTCCCACTGAAAGATATTGCAGTTCTTTATTGACTTCTCAAAGGCAAATACGTTTGTGGAGAGAGCCATCCATGCTATTCAACTATACCTTTTCAGTGTCTTTTCTTACCTCTTTCCTCAAAAAGTTTTTTTTAAGGAAAATGTTTTAGATCATAACATCCTTCCTTTCCTTTTCTGATTCTTTCCTCAGTGGGATTATTTCCATGTTACTGCCATGGATAAATCTGAAGTCACATTGAGTGTGATTCCCTTCCTTTAACAATAAGAAATCAATGTGGATGCCCATGTCTTAGTCAATGTCTTGAAAAGCATGAGAGTAAGAGAAATAAAAATAAGAAAAAGGAGAGATAGAGTGGATGTAGGCATTAGAGGAGTAGGAACTAATATTATTAATCAGGGGAGCAGAATGTGCAAGGCCGGTAGTTATTGAGGAATTCTTTTAGTTGCGGCTTAAATAAATGATTGTTATGTATTACTCTGAATGGTGCCAGGATCGTATTCCAGACGTTTGCTACTCAGTGTGGGTACAGACTCTGACCACAGTTTTTGTAAGGCTTACAGATGTCAAGTAGATTTCTGTCTGAAGACTGAATGTGACAATTTGGGAGAAAGTGGTGGATAATTGCTCATACAGCTGGGCAGGAAGTGGCATTCTGTATGATTTTATGTATTAAGAGAAGTTGGGTATAATTTAGCTGATGAGATAATTCTAGCCAAATTAGAGTTTTTTAGAGCAAAACAGTGATATGTTCTGTGACTTTCTTTAGGTACAAACTTAGCTACACTGTTATAACATTGTTCTAGTTTAGATTTTTAGGGTGGCCTGTAGGGTATTCAAGATGAGAGAGCCATATAATATAGAAGGCAGTATGTATGTTATGGCAAGAGTTACTCTGGTAGATGTAGTAAGGAATTTCTTTTAGCACTAAAAAGCATTCCCAGTTTTTTGTGAGTTTTTTATATTGCTCTGTATGTGGAGGTCATATATGAGGTTGCCATCTATTATAATCCCCAGCAGTTTTGTATGGGACACTACTTCATTTTGTGTCTTTTTTAAGGGTATGATTTTAAAATTATGTTTCTCATGGGTAAGTGATTCGGAGAAAAATACAAGGAGTTTGTTTTTCTTTGGATTAAGAAGAAGTTGGTGGTTACAAAGTCAGTTTTCAGTAGCATTAAATGCTTGTTGTATAATCTCTTCTAAGTTTTGTAGATTGTCTGAGTGGCTGATAAGGATGGAATTGTCTGTGTACTCTACAAGAGATGCTTGTATAAAAGTACAAAGATTGTTTATAAAGATATTAAATAGAAGAGGAGCAATGATAGAGCCTTTTGGGACACCCTATGGGAATACTGATACAAAAGGGCTGAAGTGACAAAACACACCTGAGGTGCACAGACAGTTCCTAAAGTGAAGCTATGTTCAACAATTAATACTACAGAAATATTAGTGGTGACTTAATAGATAGCAATTCTCTCTTAATATTTATTTATTTATTTTACATTTGTTTACCAGGAAAGTCCAACTAGATACAGTTCCTTTTTCAGTGGAGGCCGGGGACAAAAGCTCCACATTTACAACAGGACAATTGTACAAAATATCAAAACATTTCAACAGAGAAGTAACCCATAGATACAGTGTAATACATACAGAGTTCTTAACACATCAATTTTACATATAGACTAAAGTTTATGCACATTTCTAATAATAGAGGATACCAATATGGCTATCTATCAAATACTTTATGCACGTGCATAATTATGGCATGATAACACAGGTAAATAATATTATCAGGGAGAGATACTAATAAAGAGAAAATAGAGCAGTTACTAATTGAGGAAAGTTGCTGGAAGTTTTGGGGCAGTGACTGAGTCAGACTAATTATTGTGAAGGAAAGGATGGTGTGGAGAAGATAAGAAGAACAGGGAAGAGAGGATAGTGGAGTTAGATAGATGGGGGTGGGGGTTGCAAGAAGGATCTCATAAGTTATCCAGGGTTGGTGCATAAGCATAGTTTTCTATTTAATAAATAGGATTTGAGTCTTTTTTAAACTGCAGAGCATTTGCAGTTGTCCATATATCTGTCGGCAATGAGATCCAGAACTTGACTATGCATGACGAATAGAGGGAATCTCCAATTATTGTAAGATTTGGTAACTTTTAAAAATAATTTATTATTTGAGCCTAAAAACTGGCTACTAGTGTAGGGGGGGTAGAAGGTTTTAGAGAGCAGTTTTTTTTTCAGGTTGATTTAGAAGTGTATGGACCAAAGTAAGTTGGTTATAAGTTAAGAGCCAGGGTAGTTCTAGCCAGTTAAGTTGTGTGAGTGCAAGGCAATGCTGTGCTCTAAAGCTGGAGTCTGTTGCAGAGTTTGCAATCTTATTGTAGCAGATATCTAATTTTGGTAGGTGTGATTTTTTTAGGTTTGTCAGAATGGGTGAGGCATATAAGAGTGTGGAAAACAGGTGTGGTCTTGCAATGATAGCCTTTGTGCTATTGGTTAGGTATTGTCTATTCCTGTAAAGAGTACCACATTTTTTTATTTACTCTCTTGACTATCTGGGCTATGTGTAGGTCAAATTTCATAGTGTTGTCAATGACAACACCCAGAAGTTGAGTCTGAGAAACAGGAAAGATGGTAGTATTGTTTGCAGATGTGATCTTAAATGGAGAGAGGGGATCTATAGCTCCAGTGGTTTGGAATTGTCACGGTTTTGGTCTTGTTGGGGTATAGAATAAGTTGAGCTTCAGAAAGTCACATTTCAACTGCAGAGAAGGAGTGCTGCATTAGTTGTAACTGCTGGAGTGATGATGCAGAGCATATTAATGTAGAATCATTGGCATATTGGACTAGGGAGGCAAGCAGGATAGCAGTATGTAAAGTGTTAGTGAAAAGGAGGGACCTAGAATGGAATCTTGTGAAATACCTAGAGTAACGAGCAGTAAAGGAGATATGCTTTGTTGCCATTTTACACTTGCTGGCACCCTGTTAAGTACTCTTTAACCAAGTAATTTTGGATTAACTGAAGTTTAGTTCTAAGAGCACTTGAACAAGTTTGTTATGAGAGATGGTACTGAATGCTTTTGATACAGCAAGAAAGATAGAGGATACTATATTACTATTGTTCCTATGTTGGTTGATGATGTTTGTGCAACTCATAAGGAAAGAAGTAGTGCTGTGGTAGGGTAAAATCCATGTTGAGTTTTAGATAGCAGGTTGTTATCAAGGGGATACTGCACAATTTGTGAGTGGATGCATCTTTCTAGAACTTTAGACAGGGGTGATAATATAGCTATTGACCTGTAACTGGACAGTTCTAATGATTTTCCTCCTTTGTGTAGGAGAATGATGTGTGAAATTTTCCAGATTGCTGGTACCTGCTGAAAGATGATGGATCAGTTAATTAAGATGAATACTGGGTAGGAGATGGCATCCACAGCCAAATTGAGATATTCAGCTGGTAGGTTATGAGGTACTAGGGTTGTTGCTTTGATTTTTTTTCAGTAGTTTTTTTATAGTGTCTATTTGTGCAGGTTGGAAATCAAAGGTGCTGCTGTCTGGGCTTGCTGTGGGAATTTCTGTGAAGGTAGTGGAACAGCTATCATTTGTGAGGGCTAGTATGGACTTTATGAAATACTTATTAGACTGCATAGCTATAGAGCCTGAGTTGTTAGTGGTTATAGGGATGGGGATCCTGGTGTTTTGAGGTTGTAGGATTTTATTAATAGTAGACCAAAATTTCTGAGGGATGTTTTGATGTTTAGTTTGAATGTCTTGGCACTGATTAATCTTGTCCTGTTTGATTTGTTTTTTAGCTTTATTTGTAAGTTCTCAATATGCCTGTTTAGTCACTCATGTTTTACTTTTTGCCACAGATTCCAAGTTTTATCTCTTTCTCTTTTTATAGTGATCTGGGTTTTTGTTAATAATGGGGCATACTTGGCTTTATTCTTATTGTTCTTGGGGGAGCTAGTCTATTCAGAATGTTCACGCAAGTTATGCTGAAGTATTCTATAGCTTCCTCTATGAAGAGATGTTTTATTGGGACCCAATTACAGAGTTTAAGGGTGGATATGAAATTTTGAGTATTAAAGTTTTTTTTGTAACTAATTTTGCGATAGCTAGTGAGTTTTACTGGATTTATTTGTTGCCTAAGTAGAAGAGTTGGAAGATGATTGCTGAGACTATCTGGAAAACAGCCAGCATGTAAAGACAGAGAAAGCCTGTTGGATAAAATCCAATCAAGGGTGGATTGCCTATTTGATGTTTTATCAATTCTAGTGGGGAGTTGTATGATTTGGGTGAAGCCATGGAGGTTTATGTGATGTGACGGATTTTTGTGAGTTACAAGTATTCCAATCTATGTTGAAATCCCTCATAATAATTGTTTCCTGAGGAAGAGAGTTTGAGGACCAGTAGAGGATTGTTGTAGGGTGGAGATATTGTTACCTGTAGGTATACAGGTTCCAAATATATTTAAATATTTTTTAGAGTTGATCTTAAGTTTTTTAAAGATTATGGGGGGGATTCAGTAATCCTCCGTGTAAGACTAACCAAGTATTACTTAGAGACTGCCATCTAAGACTATGACGTTAGCGTGCCATGCATATTCATGAGGGCGCGCTGACTCAACTGGAAGGCTAACATGGACCATGTAAGACTGCAGGGGCATGTCGGACTGCCGAGCAGTCCAAATATCCACGCCCCTGCAACTATATAAATGTGAAAATGACAAGTGCAATGAGCGAGTCCACTGAAATGTACACACAGCAAACACTATACATCCCCACATACTAAACCCCTTTGTAATTGTAACATGTAAACTTTTTATTTTTTTTTTATAATTCCCGATATAGCTGCCCGTATTTGCAAGTGTTTGCGCGGGTGTGCCCATTGCTTAGCTACAGTTAGCAATTTCGACATCGAAGAGCATAATAAGAAATGTTTATGCAAATTAACCCAAATTGCAATAGTGTAGTGGTAGAGCCTTTGCACAAAGAAAAGGCATTCCTGGTTCTAGTCCCACCACTCCCCTTTCTATTTTATGTTTTAAATTAGTATATAAAATAATTCCTGACATATATGAATGAAATTTTAGCAAAAAGCATTGAAATGGCATATATATTACTGAACAAAATGTATATATATAAATATAAGAAGGTGAGCAGCATTAAGGATATTGACATATAATTGCCCATAGCTAAGCAGCGTTGTACCCAGCACAATATAGTTGCCCATAGCTAAGCAGCATTGTACCCAGCGCAATATAGTTGCCCATAGCTAAGCGGCGTTGTACCCAGCGCAATATAGTTGCCCATAGCTAAGCAGCGTTGTACCCAGCGCAATATAGTTGCCCATAGCATAGCAGCGCTTTACCTAGTGCAATAGGTGTGCAGGGAGCTGTGCACCGAGCTAACCAGCGCACCGTCGGGCAATGTGGAGCAAAGTTGCCTAAACACAGCTACACCTCCTAGACTGTCTGGACAGTAGTAAAATAAAAAGCAATGACGAGGCTCGAAACCGGGACACTGTGCACCATAATCAATGTACGGAACCACTAAGCCATGACAGCTTAGCATAAACATGCACTGTTAACATTCATATACTTATAAATGGAATTTTAACCATTGCTAAGCAGGTTTGCTGCTAGCTGAGAATTTTCAAAAAATGGCCAATCACAAATAAGTGCGGGAAATGAGGCATATTTAAGCTCCATAGGCGAGAATACACGCCATAACTGATTGTAGATCCTATCTGCAGTCAGAATGGCCTGTGCTGGAGAGGGTACTCACTTTTGAGCTCAACGGTGGGGCATCAAGGAGTCAAAATACATGGTTTGGCTCCTTGTCCACCATCATGAGTCAAGACTCCTGCAGGGCCAGTTTCAAGGGACGGAGTACAAAGTGGAGGCTTGGAACCAGTTATCTCATGATCTCACCAGTGCCACAGGCATCCCTCGGACTGGTGAGCAGGTCCGTCACCACCATGCAGACCTGAAGAGATGGAAGCAGGACCGACTGAACCGATGGATACAGGAGGCCTGTGACATGCAAGATGCCCCACTACTGAGTAGGTAGCCATGGAATGAAGTATGTAAGAAATGCTATTGTAGTCTATATAATGGATAGGTATGTCTCAATATCCCTTCATTTACTTCACAGCTGCAGGTGTCTGTGCTGTGAATTGGCAAGCCTATGCAGATAGGCTGCTAAGGCTGCACCACCAGGCAGGTTAGTAATTATTCTGCATGTATTATTATATAAAATAAGTGAGAGAGCCTGAAAAAGAGTGTTGTAACCCATTAATAAAGGTCTAATAAGTCTTGAATAACTTCTCTACATGTCCTGTTATATAAAATAAGTGAAAGAGCCTGAAAATGAGTGTTGTAATCCATTAATAAAGGTATAATAAATCTTGAATAAAGTCTCTGCATGTAATGTAATATAAAATAAGTGAGATAACATGAAAAAGTGTTGTAACCCATTAATAAAGGTATAATAAGTCTGGAATAAAAGTATTCTGCATGCACCAAAATATGAAATGAATGAGAGAGCCACTACAAAAGTGTGTAATGTAATTAATAAAGGTATAATTCCTGGACCGTGTCCGTGTCACTTTCTTTGATATGTCGTTGTACCCTTGCATTATGGAAATAGTACAGTTGTATTAAGTGCTGTCAATCCACACTTGGGTAGGTCCATATGAAGTGGATGAAGGGAATGCCAGTAGCTCTTAAGCATATATATACAGTCGTCAACTGTTGGTTCATGGCTAGCATGTACAGGTTAATCTGGCACATGAGTAGCTTGTGATTGTGTTCTCCAGAAATGTCAGTGTGCTGCTAGAAATGTAGGGGTCTGTTTAAATGTAGCTGATAATGTCACCTGAAGACAGCCAGATATATAGATATATGAATATAAATGAAATATATAAATACGTAGCAGTAACATCTGCATCTTGAACAGTTTGTATGTCAGATACAGGTCAGGTATATAAACAACTATCAAAACCCATTTCACAATTTAATGGACACTGCCTAGTGTAATAATACATATAGGGGATATATACCTGCAGTCAGTAGGAATGTAGAGTAAAGTTATAAGTATATATAAGTTGTTAATAGAGTGATCTTTTTACACCTTCGTTATGGTCATAAATAATGCCATTCCATACTTAATGGGTATGTGTAATCTGAAAAACTTTGTTGGGACATGTGTCCTATTGGTTTATAAATATCTGCAGGTACTTTGATGCATGTGCCCTGTTCACATACCACAATCTTGGTGGCCTGTTGCCACCAATAAACCCTGCATGCTGTTGAAATGTCCACTGTTGTTCTAAATATGCATGTGTTATGCTTGCTGTCCAACTGTTGGAATTCTTGTGTGTTGGGTTAATGGGAATACTACTGCATGCTGTTACAACTAATTTGGAATGCTGTTGTCTGTTACTAACCCATATTGTCATTAAATCCTGCTAAACATAGAACGTATGGGAAGGCCGGTCCCAGCGGACCATCCTCTCCCACCTTTGCTGGCGATGGCACCTGGCACCAGCATGTCCAGTGCCCAGCCCGGAACCTCCTCCTCTAGTGGCCCTATACCACCTTTGGGTGGAAGCGCTGCAGGGGATGAGTCTTGTCCACACCGTGCAAGCGTGGCCAGAGGAGGGCCACTTATCACCCTCCGAACGGTCCAGGCTGTGGTGCATAGGGAGATCAAGCGTTCAGTCGCTGATCCTCTACGCCAGCTCGAGGCACAAGTGTCGCAACTCACGGGTGAGCCTGCCCCTCCTACTCAGCCCCCAGCACAGCCACCCTCGGGGCTGTGAAGGTGCAGTGGTGATTGCCCATGTGTGGGGATCTCAGTTCCACTGTTGCCATCTGTGGGGTCATGGGTTTGCAATATCCAAACATCCGTCCCCGTCAATTGTGTTCATCCACCACATGTGTCATATTCCACCCCTGTATGTGTCTTGCTTGTCTTGTCTGTTTACTTCCCCAACCTACCTCCACAAATATACCTACTTCCTCTATCTCACATTCCACTCTCACCTGATTAAACAAAAAAAGGGCAGTCTGTTCTCACAAAAAAATTACGCCCCATACATAGCTGCCCATTTCGCACGCATGTCCGCTGGACATGTAAACTGATAATTATAATTGGCAGTACAACATACTTTGTTGTCCTCACCCCTTTCTCAGGGGTGGAAGGTTTCAAATTTCACTCCAAATTTCTAACATATGCACAGCTGTTGCTGGTAAAGAAATGGGCAGCTATGGACTTTCCCTCTTTGTGCCCACTTTTTCACCACTTTCCTATCTCCCCATTTTCTTTTCTTTCAAAGAAATTAGCGGGGGTTAGCGGGAGTAAGCACTTTTAAGAAGTAGTTAGTGGGTGAGCATGAGTGTGCGCCTGTGTGCGCTTAGCTAAACATCACTAAGTGTCACGTAAACTCACGCAAACCCACTTACAACTGCTTAAAAGTGCCTTAGTCACTCTGCATGGCAGTGCCCTTTTTCTGCTGAGCAGCAAAATAAAACACCTCTGTCAGTCTCAAACCCCGGACCTTAGACACACTATACTGCATGAAGTACCACTAAGCAACAATAGACATACAACAAGTTGGTGCTGTAATAAATATATCATGCATTACAATGAGTGAATGTAAAGGGAAAATAGGAATGCCATAACACAAGTCTTGTTCTCTGGATCTTTACCAGCAGTTGTTGAGGAATTGCATGACATGACTGTGAAAAGAGAACCAGCCATTCTAGCAGGAAATAATGTTACTGTAGCACTTTACAAACCCCACACAGTATCAGAGCAGGATAAACACTGGCATATTTGAATAGGGCAGAGGCCACACTTCCCAACTGTGACTGCTTGTCAGGGATGTCCCTGATTGGTAAACAAATGCTAGCTGTGTCCCTCTGAATCCCTCTGAAAAGTACTGACGTTAGGTAGAAAAGTGGGGAATTACACTTAATGAATAATGTCAATAAGTAAGAGTAGACACTGCTTGCATGTCATTGCATGTCAGAAAAGGTGTATTAATACATATGCTCTGATTCTCTCACAGTCTCAACTTAATGTCTGTAATATATTACAGGTGTACCTCACTTATATGTACCTTTCCCTGAGGCTGTTCAAATATATACCTGAGTGTATCAGAGGCTTGGCAGAGGCAGAAACACACAGGCATATCAGCTTTTCTGCTGTTACAAACTCTTCAAATAGCTTTGGAAGGAGTCCCACAAGCATACCTTTATGTAGGAGTACAACACAGAAATATCAAAGGATGTAGCCATGTACTGGTTGCAACCAACTGTGACAATGCCATTGTTCCAGTGCTGAAAAGACCGGTGTGGTGCATAGACAAAGAATAATAGGCAAACCTCTGGCTACCATCTGGATATGTCCACAGGTGGGAGATACGCATACTACTTGCCTTGATAGACTAACAGGTACACAGCAACCTTGTATGCTCAGCAAGATAAACATCACACAATAATAAATAATGCTCTCTGTACTTCTGCACCCCTACCCAAAAGAACACTATACCTGTGTATTCAGGCTCTACCAAGGAAGTAGGTAGGCATACTCAGTACTGAAATTTGTCCAGTTGTCTTGAGCAGCCTGTACTAATGTCAACACAAAAAAAACACAAACTGTTCAGAAGTGAGTAAATTAATATTTACAGTATAGTAGTTCACAAGCAGTTCATGTGCCAGAAGAATACATTGCAATAACTACTTTTGTATGGCAGTTAATTGTCTAATTAGAAAAGAAAGTACATACTCCCATGTATCTTGTGTTATCATTTGGAGGGGTGAGTACAATTCTACACTGACAAGTATGTACTAGAAGAAGCAACATTCAGGTTTGAGTACAACATGCAAATCACTGGCTACAACCCTAGCTTCAGATATAAGAAGTATACCAACCTTCTGACTGACACAACTGTGTCCAAAGCAAACAAGCATGGGCCCCACTTTGGAAAGCTGAAAGGGCTGCGCCTACCTAACTTAGCATTTTATAGCAGTGGGCTGCTATGACAGTGAGTACTGCAATTACCACGCAGTAGGCTGCATGCAATTACTAAATGGTGGGAGACACAGACAAAGACAAAGAGACAGAAACAAACAGACACAGAAAAAGAAAGAGCAACATCAACAGACAGAGAACCCCCCCCCCAAAAATTATTTCCTTTAAAAACAGATGGAACAGAGAAATACAAAGGAAATGTATGCAACACATATGTGTTTGCTGGCATGTAGTAGATGTTTTTGAAGAATACTCTACATACTCCCCGGGATTCATGAAGCTCGGTGCAAGGCCGGCGTAAGGCTTGCACTGGCCGTGCAGCATATATATGGAGTAGTCGCGCCATATGCATATTAATGAAGGCGTGCAGCCACCACAGCCACGTGCATAGGAAATGTACGCAAGTGCATGGGGCGTAATGAAGCTGCACATGGATGCGTGTCAATGTCGGCTGTCGATGAGCAACTTAAACTGCTGAATATTATATTCCGCCTGCAATAGTAATCGCACCTATCAGTGTCCGTGGATACTGAAACGTATGCAAAGCATGCAAGATAGTCCCTGCGAACAGAAAATGAAGAATCAAACACAAATACATGGTAGGGAATAACAGGTCCCTACCCTTGAACAAATTACATGAAAACCGTGTGCCCATAGTCCAACGTAGTGTTGATAGCTATACCATGTGGAAGTGAAATGTATCATATGTTAGCGCGCCGCCAGTAGGTACATCCAGCCCAATGGAGAGGGTCACCAGCTGACCCATAATGTGAGGGAGGGAACATAGCTGTGCAGATGTGTCCATAACAAAATACACGAGGGGAAATGTAGATATATGTAGTGACCGTATGTCCGAGTCATATCCCACAAGGCATGTAATAGTCACATTTATTTTTATTTTTTTTATTTAACATTTGTTGACCGGGAATGTCTGACTAGGTTCCACAGAGCCTGTTTTCAGCGGAGGCCCGGGGAGAAACGCTCCAGATACATACAAAAGGTATGTCCGTATTTCACATACCAAATGTGATAGGAAATAGCATACGCATGTAAACAAAACAGAAGGTGCATATAAACAGCTATAACAATAAGGACACATGTAGGCCAAAAGGAACAGTATGATCCGTACCATCGACTAAGATTACCACCTGTCCCACTTTGCGAGCGACAGTCCCTCTGTGGGCAGATGTGTCCTGACACAAACTTGTAAAAATGGCAAATGTCCAGAGAATATAGGACATAATTATTCCGTAGACATCATGTAATAGTTGCATTAAACATTTTCACTGAACGTATATTACATAAATGTCATAAGAAACAGAATAAGACACTGAAATGCTACAAGAATAAGCTTAGATATAGGCAAGAATTGTAAGTTCTATCTGCTGAACTGACCGTGGGTATGTGTCGGCCTTTAAAATATGCTGTGTTCACCGCAAATATCACACTGTGGCCAGTTGAAAAGGTGGAAACGCAACCGTTGACTGTGGGGAGGCATTGTCCACAACAGTCGGACATGTGTAAGGAATAGCTTGGACATAGGAAAAGGTGCCATCCTACCAATGAGTACAACAGGCTGGCAAAAGCTGGAAGTCAGCTGTATAATCTGAATGTGTATGTGACACAGTTGAACGGGTAGTACCCGGGTATACCAACAACGTAATGAAAGTGAAGTATGGGCGTGTACCTATGTGCGTGAGGTATAGCATGTGGAAAGCAAACATGGCAGGGTAGTCCACACAACCAAAAAGGTACCCGACACAAGTAGGGTAGTCAATGTGTTACTCTGGCCGTGTCATGGGCCAACAACCAAAGTGGTGCTCTATGGGGTGTGATGAATTCGTGTGTGAGGGGTGGGTGGTTAATGGTAAAATCCTCAAAGGCGATACTGTGTCGTATGCAGAAAAAGTGAACCGGAGGTGTACGAGGGGGCAGCGGGTGAAGTGGAAAGAAACACAACCACATGTAGAAACAGCTGCAAGACAAGCAGACAGGCCATACAGTAGAACACAATCCCACAAACATATGAATATGGAAATGTGCGAGACAAATGTATAGATATGTCACCATCACATACCCACAGATGGGTCCTGATGGAACTGGCCATAACAAACGCAACACACCTGGATGCATAATGGCCTACCCAGCATACCCTCCACACCACTCAACCTGCCTCCATACCAGAATGTCTACCAAATCCAGCCGTACTTGGTCCACTGGTTTGTTGCAGACACAGCTACACACAGTGACCCCTACGCATATGTAGTAGGTATTGTCACCCTAGGCAGTGTCAGGATTGCAAACCATGTATCCCCTGCATGTAAAACCCCCTGCACATTTTCATAAAGCCACAAATATCTTCGTTATCTGACTTGTTTTGGTCTTGTCCAATTTTTGGGATATCCCTCATGGGATAACTAACCTGTGTAAATAGTAGAATGGGTATGACGACATGATGTCCAATCCTGTAGATATCTGGACACAAGTCAGAACATGCAGTGGAGGTCCATGACACTGTCCAGCCCTAAGTGGGCATGCATAACCTACTACCCAGGATAAAACACCTTCACGTGACGCACGTGTCCTGACACTAATAGGAGGGAGAATATAATGCACACATTTGCATAGTGGCAAACAGCATGAGGGTGAGGAAGACACTGACGTAAACAGGTCAACCCTGATCAAGTGTGAGAGACACTGACTGTGTGCAGGCTTGACCGACCATACCTGTCAACCTGTGTGAGCAAGATATCTGGGCAGAGCCGTGAATACAAGTGAGACAAAGGACCAAAAACAGGGACAATTTGTAAAGATAGCTCTTAGAAACATAGAAATATGATAGAATAACAGTTTGTACATTGGCATTAATGTCCGGAGTATGAAGTCTGAAACCCAACTGTCTGTCAGCATGTTCCGACTGCAGACTTTAATGCTGAGCTACTACTGTGCCAGAACACAACAGCATATTACAGAGGTCGGTACCATACCACTCAACTGTCCAGATATTCGCAGAATGACTAGGGTTACCACCTGTCCCACTTTGCGAGTAACAGTCCCTCTTTAGGCAGTTGTGTCCTGTGAAAAAAATCAAGACATAGCAAATGTCCTGAGATTTTAGGACAAAATTATTTCCTAAGTTTCTTTAATAGTTGCATAAAACAGTTATTTTATATATGAAACTGCTATATGTTATGTAAAGTAGCATAAGCAATTCAAATGTTACTAAAATAAGCTTTTATTTGTGCAACAAAGATAAAGTTCTGTACTATGCACGGCTGTAGGTATGTTTTGTCCTGGAAAATCTGACATTTCTACAGAACATGCCCCACTTTGGGCATTTGAAAAGGTGGCAACCCTAAGAATGACCAGAAGTTTGCCCCTTATTGTTGGTGTGTGCCTCTGACAATCTGCACCAGTCTGGTAAATAGCTGAGGATTGACATCATTAAATAATGAGAAATATCCTGAGTTTAAGACTCCACATCCTTCAGAAAAGTCATGCTAATGCAAAACCTAGTATTCTATCAATGTTCTAAGTTTGTAAGAGCAATCGTTAAAATGTGTCCCTATATGTCCCCTCATCGTGTAGGTTTTGCACAGATTTGGTGCTCTAAGAGGTTGAGAGGTATGGTCCGTACATATTTACAGTAACAACCCTTCACATTTGTGTAATGTACGACTGCATACCTGTAGTCACTTCATGTCCAAAATAATAATCCCCATATGACTGTATACAGGTAATAGTCAAATGTGAATGGGAACACCCCACACTGTGGAGTATGGACTGTAACAACCCCACCCATAATATGTATTGCCAATAGAATAAGCTGCTGACAGGTGCCCAAACACCTGTGTCTATAAACACAGGTTAAACTTCATAATAGGGAGAAACTCCCTGTCCATATGCTTCATCTGACATTTGAACTCGGCCAGGGAAGCTCCATTCACCAGGTGGACAAGCCTAAACCCAGATCACTACATAAACACCCTGACAATCAAAGACCTGTATGTGCCAGGACTATATGCCTTGGTGTTCTGCATATCCTCGGAGTGATTAACAATGCAGCTGGGGTCCACATCATTAGGCAATAGGGAATGTGTAATATGTAGTACCACGTTTTTCCCAGCAGGAGAATGGATGCCTGTGTTGTAGGTGAAGCGGTGAGGCGTATGTTGATGTAGCTAAGTACTATGGGTATGCATATCAATGAGGGAGAACACCATTAGAATAGTGGTTCCAGCATCCGGCCAACGTGAATGCAGTCCCGGTTGACCTACGACCACTGCACATATAACTTGAAAGTGTAATGAATACGTTGATGCTGTACACACATTTAAATATGTAAAGGTAAATGTGTGTTTCGCAGCAGTCAGTAAGCCGGAATACAGATATGTAACTGTTATGGTCAGAATTATGAAAGTCCACGTAAGCACAAATATCTATGAAACATATGTAACCCACAATAAGGATATGCAAGTGCGCCTGCGCGTGTGTAATCCGTTCACAGCATAGCAAATGAATGCTGTTTTCTCCACGTTCTATGTACATGGCTCATATCTGTTAACCCCATAAAGTATGAAACCGGACAATGCCATGAAAACAACTGGTACAAATAGGGACAATCCCCAGATATTGCCCTAACAAACATAGAAAGTGGATAGAATAACAGGTGTGTCACTAGCATGGATTCTCTGAAGGGTATGAAGTTGTAACCTGAAATGTTTGTCATTATTTACCAACATAAGTCTTTAATGATATGCCCCTAAATTGCCAGATAGACACAAGGTTATGAAAAACGGACCAAAGATAAGAGGCAAACAGCTGTACATGCAGCGAAAATCTGTACAGTTGAAAGGTATGATATGGATATATATATATATATATATATATATATATATATATATATATATATATATATATATATACACATATATCCACAGACTTAAACCAAAGCAAATTATGAAATGAGGAATGTACAGACATATGTATATAAGTACATATATATATATATCTATACACACACAATACATGAATAGATATATACACAACAAACATATGTCCCTGTACATATAACACATGTACATAAATAGGTCATGGTATAGCTATTATGGATAGACAGACAGACATGCATGAAAGGTGAATACACTGCTGCTTTCCAAACCATTGCCCGGAAAGTACCAGTGTGACAGGGCCTGCAAGTTCTACACGTTAAACATGAATATAGGTGTCCTTTGCAGGACCCCAAAAATTGATCCTGTATGAAGTGCGAACCATCATTGATGCAAAAGACATCACAGCTGCAACTACGATATAGCTGTACATGCAACAGTAGCAGGTGCAAGGGTAATAACACATGGGTCGATAGAATGTATGATGTACGACCTGCTATCTGGAGAGTGGGGAGTGCTCAGAAGTGTCCTCACACTTTATTATCGCTCATATTAAACATGTCTAATGGGTACTGTGGAGGGGTGTCAGGTATGGGAATCATGGGTATGCAGAAATGGGCCTAGGTGTTGGTTGGCACAGATCTATTCGGTATGCCTCATGGGAGTGATCAATATACCTATGTGGGTATAGCACATGCCTATATTCTCCAAAAAGGTGCAACCCATCTACTGGATATTGTGTAAACCATTGGGGGAAGATGTAGGGACCTACATCAGTGTCATGTAGGCGATTATCATGGATGGACATGCGTACAACCAAGATGGTAACCATAACTGCCAAACTTTCAGAATAAGACAGCTGGACTAAGACATAGTACATGAAATACAAATAGGGACTATATTAAATATACCCCAGACAAAGTCAGAACATTGATAGAATAATGGCATAGTCAGGAATACAAATGTTATGAGAGTTAGTAATCATGAAATAGAAATGTCAGTCATTATTACCTAACCGCACAGTCCGTCATGCCTTGCCAGCAATCTACCAGAAAGGCACATTATTATGACAAATGTAACAGAATCATAGGTCAAACCTCAGGGCGTTTACCCATAATGTGTACAGGTGAGAGGTATGAAGGTAACCCGTCCTAAATAAATGTACAGAACTAGTGATACTAGGTGGACAGGTGAGAAGAAAGATGTCTGGACAAATGACAAAACATGTACAGGTCAAAAGCATGTATTTCCACAAATGTGAATGACAACGTATGCCCTGTGAAAGTCAATGTGGAAGGTTAATAGACTCAAAAGACATGTGTCCCTCAGGGTGTCATGCAGTGTCACCGATACAGTGTCCAGTCCCCCATACTCGTACGTGAGCTCTGCCACTGATGGAAAGCGCAAATACCGGTGTACACATAAGGTACATGATAGAATAATTAGTGTGGATAAGCACCTGTTGGCCTGTGTGAGGAATATAACCCTCTGGGTGGGTGTGTCCTGCAATAGGAATGTAATGGCATCTGGCCTGTCATGGCGCCATATATTGTGTGTATTGGTGTAAGAAAATTGATATCCTGTATCAGAAACATGCCTCGCAACTGTACAGAGTCTTGCAGAATGTGCAGATGTATGCCTCATATGTTTGGTGTGCTCCTCTTACAATCTGTACCTGTCTGGCAAATACCTGAGAACTGAAGTCATTAAATAATGACATTTGTAAGAGCAATATTTAAAATCTGCCCCTATTTGTCCCCCCATCATGTTAGGCTTTGTACAGATGTTTTGCTCTAGGAGGTTGAGAGGTATGATCAGAAACAGATACATGTCTGAGGAAAAAGCATTATTGACTGCAAGATAACTCAGAAGGTATGAAAAGCACTGCAGTAGAAAGTGCAGTATTGGCCGCAGGTATGTGCTGACATGTCAAATGACACAGCAGTCTACATGAAGAACCTATAGGGCATCACCTTTACCAATGATGACAGTGGGACATACCCACAGCCATGCATACACCACGAATAGACATAGCACACAGCAAAGCCTAGGCCATGATACACGAAGCCTCCGGCGTGTATGAGTAGAGTGAGAGTACAGCAAGGAAAGATGACTGCCAAGCTATTCAGCAAACACCTGTAGGGGTGTGCAAGACCGCCCGTAACATGAACGTTGCACGGACAATGTTGGATTTGCAACATACCCCATTTGTATGTGAAAGCTATGCAAATGATGTAATTACGCAATACATGAAACAGTGAGCTGTCCGTGCAAGATCAGAGTTATGTGCAGAAATGTACCCGGATGTTAGGCGACTAACGTTCTGCACGTTGCTAAATGGAGCAATGACAGCTGCAAATACAGTATGAATACAGTCGAAGAAGCATGCCAATGTCTAAGTCCAAGGCCAGTGGCAGCTTTGTCCATTGGATATCAATAAAACAGTAGTTGTCCTCCCCCGATCTCCAGTGTGGAAGCGTAGCGCAGCGCCACAAGAATGCACTGTGCTTCAAAACAAGTCAAATATGTATAATATACATACAAAATTTAGGTTTAATTAGATGTTAGTACGCCATGCAGATGAATGGCAAGCTGGAGACAACATGGCTACTGTGTACTGGTTGTTATGTGTGGAAGCGCTCTGTCAGAGATGTAACAAAGCATTTGTAGGCAATGTGATGCAAGTGAGGCTGAGGATAGTGAAACACAACATGCCATGCCATATGGGCCAAGCCTCTACAGTGTAGTGTAGGTTAAGGGGACTATTAGAGTAGAAGATAGGTGACAACCTGAGTGTGTATGTATAAAACACTGTAATCTCACTGGAGCACTGTCACATGTTTGCTGTCAGTACTCAATGGAAGAGGCGTGTTATGAGCTATCCTAGGGAATGTCAGGAGACTGATGGTGTATGCCATGGATACCACTGATGTGACCTGCAAACCTGCCCACAGTGTGTCTGCACCCATGCGTGCCAGTAAGCCCGAGTAAGCATGTGCGCGCACGTGTTAGCCCATGTGCGCATGTGGAAGAAAGAGTAAGCTAGTGTACAAATGGTGAAGCCCATTTAATGTCGTGTATGCCAGTGTATGCATTTGTAAGCATGTATACATGTATACCACACACATCACACACGTACTGCACACTCAGACACACATGCTGCCAATACTACACACATCAGTGAAATGGCACATGGATGGAGAATACATCATCAGAATTAACAGTGTTGTAAACTATGCTACATTGATGGTCATAGCTGCAATGCATCATGCCAGCTGATATACACCTGGAAGTAACACACTGTGTGTTAACAGCACGCTATCATCAATACAGTGGAATAAAGCCACCGTGTGCATCAGCACCAGGTTAGTCTGATCCTGCATCAA
>NC_056746.1:1462099814-1462132314 GCF_019279795.1 Protopterus annectens | reverse complement strand
TTGTTCCCTCACCAAAAGGACTGCCAGTAACTCAAAAGGTGTGACATGACACCCACTTAACCATCTGTGAAAGCAAGTACTTAAGTCAGCAAATAATCATGTACACTTCCATCTGCCTTGCATCTGTGTTCAGAAAACTTTTTTCTATATGGCTCAAGTGTAAGTTTGAAAGAGTCAAGCAAGCAACATTTCAGTTTGTCATAATTCAAACAATCTGCATCACTTAACTGGTTTACTATCAAAATTTCAGATGGCAGTCATGTAAACTTGGGTGGTTGAAAGGCCATTTTCAAGTTCACGTAATGCTGAACCGAATATGTTTGACTCAACAACAGCAAATGCTAATGTGCATTCACTGTTGTGAGGTCAACATTCTGCTTGTGGATCACACTATAGTGGGGATCAGGAAATTTACCGTTTTCCCCACTGTAGTGCGGTCTCAGCGTTTATATATATAATTAGCAGGGGGTGGGGGGCTCAGTCCCACATGTGGGGTGCCCCCCCGGAAAATGTTAGGTGAAAATCACTGGAATGTAAGGTATGTTGGGTAATGTCAATAATGTCGAATATCGGTGTCAACATTATTGCTTTCATTATTATGTGTACATGATGTTTCTAATTTCAGTGTTTTTTTTTCAAGTAAGTCATTACTTGACCAAGTGAGTTTCAGAATTTTGATAGTAAACCCATTTAACTTTGTTACAGCCTGAACAGTTTTGCCATAGAGTAAGAGAGTCAGGAGCAGAACCCAGAACTCATGGCCAACATCATATTGTCTACGTGCCGAATAAAACTATCAAAGTCATCCACATCCCTGTAATGAGGAAAATGTTTAATGACCTTTACAGCTTCTGCAGTCTGGTTACTCCCTTACCCATTACCTCCTTGACTCTTTCAAGGAGGTTTGACGCTCCATTTCATGCTGGAGCTGTCTCTCATTGTCTTCGACTTCTAAACACCTCAGTCTCTTGGCTGATTTCAGTTCAAGACATTGCATTCTCTCCTTAGCCTCCAGATGTTGCATTCGATTCTCAGCCTCCAGTTCCAGTCTCCTTAACCCAAACGGATTCTCAGGTCCTCTGAAGAAAATGTGGACTGTCCCATCTTGGCAGGCTGCACATCGCCAACACCAAACTGGATATCCACTGAATGGCTGGTGTGGGCTATAGCTTCAACCAGTGTTGAAATCATCGCTTCCTTTGTCAGGTTGGCATCCACCAATTCTTTAGCTTCACACTCTTTAGTCAACTGGATCTTTTTCAGCTTACTAAAATCTTCTGCTGACATCCATGCCTGCTTTCCCTGACTATCAAACTAAAAAGGAAATAAATAAAACTAATGTAGATTAAAATTCTGAATGTTTACCTTGTGTCTATCAAGAGTGTGCACCCTAATGACAACTACCCACAGGTTACTGAAATCCATTTAAAAATCCCACTAAGCTGTCACCAATTAATGTGATGTCCAGTTAATATCCCACTGGACTGCCATGAATAATGTGACATCCAGTTAATATCCCACCAGCCTGCCAACAATTAATGTGATGCCCCCCACTTAAAACCAGAGTTAGTAATTAAGGAGCTTCAATCCTCACTACTGACCCCAGTGTGGGAGCATCACAGAAAACATCAGAACACAGAACATACAAGAATGAAATTCCACAATTTCCCCTAAGAGCACAACAGGAACATGCTCTATTTGCTTGGACTGGACTATATAACTCTGTCCACCCCAAATGTAATACCTTATTAGACAGTTCAGAGCAATGTGTTCCAGTTTAAGGTCTCTGACTCACTCAAAATAAATTTAAATCTCACACACTCAGACACTTATGGGAAGCCTAATCGAGATTGCGCCAGTTGTGTCCCCTCCTCATTACAAATGGTAACTTTGCCAACAGAGTCAGTCAGGTCTACACAATCAATTATTAAAAATTGAATATCAAAATAAATGATAGCTATGACCAGAAGCAGCCAGGCATCGGAGGTGACTTGTGAAGTATCACACAAGTATTAACACTCTCTAATCACTAAAGAAAAACACTGATTGTCCTGCCACAATGTAAGTAATGAAAAAACATTTAAAGTAAAATGATTACTAAAAAATGTAAATCAATAACTTTCAATAAACACCAGAATTCAATCACTAGAAATATAAAATTAAACTGTAGGATAGAAGGCCATCATTTTAGAAAAAAACTTTATTTCTATAACTAAACTTTCCTAATCTAACGAGAGAATACTGTCCCTGTTCTAATCTAAAACATAACAGCAAGGCAAAGGCAGGCTTACAGTTTTTGGTGAGTCCCTTTTCGGGTATCAACTGCACAGCAGTGTAACTGACTGCAACTCTCAACTAACTGCCTTTCAACTGACTTCAGCAGTCTCTTTTATATTCCAGATTAAAAGTCTCAACTGTCTTATTTTAAAAATAACAATCAGCTGTTTAAAAAAGTTTTTTCCTATCAATCTTCTGTTCAAATAATCACATAGCAACCAGGAAATTCTAATGACACCACCTACTGATCAGCTGATTCTCCACAGACAGTTTGTACTTTAGAATCTCCCTCACAAACATGTGCAATTCAAAATGTATCAAAACACTGACAGATTATTTAAAAATTCTGTGTAAACAGGGAAATACTCAACTTCTATAAAACTTCTTTACATTTTCACAGTTAGACATGCTGGTATATAATGCAAGTTAATCTGAGAATATACACACATTTCCTGCCAGACATGCTAACACAGATGACAGTGTTTTCATTTTGTTCACTCGTGTATTTTCATAAAGTCTAGTATCACAAACAGGGCACCTTTTGATGTAGTTCCAGTATTGATTTGAAATGATTTATGAGGTTAATGAAGATAATGTTGCTTTCAATGCAATTTTTGCTAATTTAAACAGCATGTTTTAAAAGCAAGTATTTTACATAACAATTAGAAGAAAATGTATCTACTACCTAATCTATGTAATGTTGTACTTTAAAAAACGGAGATGCTTTTTATATGCTTAAATGTATAACAAGTGTTTGAATTTTGAAACAATGTACAGAATAAAACAGCGCTTAAACAGAAAAGAATGGAAAGTGTAAATGCCAGTAAAAAAGCAGCTACAGCCAACAGAATGAAAGAAAACTGCAGCTACCATCTGCAGTACAAGATAAAATTTGTAGTGAACTGCAGACCTCTCCTGAACAAAGGGGTTAACAGAAGACACCACACATTTGCTTAAAACTAGGGAACTTGACTCAAATAAGCCAATTAGCAAGTTCTTTTCAGAGATGCAAAATGGGATTTCAGGAGGATAACTAAGTATTCAGGAAGCTCTAAATTATGTCACATTTAATGTGAAATAATAGTACAGTGCCTCAGATACATTTTATTTATTATATCAGCACCAAAAATCTGGTAATACAAATAGCTGTCCAGGAATGAGTGAACATCAAAAAAAAAACATGGCTGCGTTCAGTAATATTTATGTATTGAGCACTTTCAGCCAATAGTATGTAGGACTTCTTTAGAATCAATTCAGAAGAAGTCATAGATACTACCAGACAATAATTTTTAGTACATAATAAGTTTTATTGGCCTGGTCTGGAGAACAGATGTATTTTTCCATTTTGTCATTACATTCTTCACATTCTTCACTCCTGAGCTGTTCTATATTTTTTTTTTTTTTTTTTTAATAAATCAAAACAGGAAACAGGTCGGAGTTGGATGTCTCAGACCATTTGGAGTGCACAGTCCTTTTTAAGAGTTAACGTGGGCAGCAGGAAACCACAGCAACACTAACATTAGTGTTACTTGCTCTTCCTTGGTCTTAGCAGTCAGCAGGTGGATGTGGCTCAGAAATGTTTGGTGGTGTGTTTCTTTGAGCCTCTCAAAATAAATGGATAAGGCACTATCAAAATTATGTTAAAACTGCAAATCAATTACCTGCCACCAACTGATGTATTGCTACGTGAGTTGGGGGAGGTTAAACAGATGAAATGGGAGGGGATAGGAGAGCAGGGTGAAGGAGATTTAGAGTTAAAATTTTAATTCAGCAAGTGTGGAGGCAGGTTGAATTTCCAAATATTTAAAAAAAAAATTAAATAAATTGTGAAAAACAGAAAAATGTGTAATGACCCCACTACCCTCCAGTTCTATACCAAATAGAAGAAGCCATTGCTGTAAAAATAGTCACAAGGTTCATCAAGTTACTTAACTAAAATGCTACGGCAAGACAGAAAATTGTCATTTAAGTGGGGGGGGGTTGAATGAGGAAAACTTGAATCTGTTTTTTATAGTTGCCAAGGTTGCCTAGTGTTGGATCCAGCCCTGGGTGGTATTAAGATCATCCATTACTCACTGTGGCTGATGCATTAAATTTCCACAAGATGGAATGGATCTGCTTTCGTAAGTGGCTACCATGAGGAAGGAAATGTTTAAAAAAAAAAAAAGATTGTTGCAAAACTCCTTTCAGTCTCAAAGATAGTTTTAGCTATTACCCATGTTTCTGAGATGAGGGCCCAAAATGCCCCAAAACAGAGACAGATTGTTTAACTTGGGTATATGTTGAAAAAAATGTATGGTAGAAAGCTTTTTGTTAGTGACAAATAGGTTACTGATGATGAAAGAACCATGCACATGATTACAAATGGAATGTAGACTTGGTCCAAGTCTGGGAAGGATTGGTGTGAATGAACAAATGCAAAGAGTGAAAAGGCAGAAGGAATAAACCTTGTAGGAATTCTTCTGAAAAAGGCTTAGGAGTGTAAGTTATGTTTTCCACATTAACATAAATACATGTCTAATTAAATAAACAGTACTCAGTCTACAGCCTGATAATTTAATCCAGATGCATTTAATTTTGTGAGTAAAATTTGCAAAAGGACCTAAAATGAAAATTGTCCGATTGGTAAACAAATACCTGTCCATCAAGGCCTCCTGAGTCCTTTATTTTGTAGATGAGGCTGACAATTTTAAGAATGGTCATGGCAGTACTTACCTATTCTGGAATCCATGTTGCTAAATGCATAGCAAACCATGTTTAAAAATGTGGTCTCAAGGAGAATTAAATGTAAGGATTCCACAAGTCTAAAAAAGTGGAAAGCAAGAAAACTAAACAAAATGAATCAAAGGTAGTCTTGGAGGTCCCTTTAAAACTGGAATAACAATGATTTCCACAGTTTGGAAAAAAAGACAAGAAGAGAATAAGCTGATAGCAATGTGTATTAATGGAGATAAGATGAAAGTTGTATAGTATTTTACAATTCTAGAAAAGATCATTTGTACCAGGTATGATAGTCTTAGGTACCTGTCTTTGAAAACATACTGGTATCTCCTATACAAGTGGGAGTACAAACAGAAAAGAAATATGCTTTTACTAAGAAGAATCACAAGAGGAATATTTTGGAAAACAATGTTAAAATGATTAGCATATGAGAAGCAAGATAGAATGTCAGACATGATGACAAAATGGGTTATAGAAAGGCACCAAACAGAATCAGTGTTAACAGAGCAGGACCAACTGTTTTCCTAGCTTAGAAACTGACCGTCTGTCTCTGGAGAAATGTTAGGGTAATAATAACTATTTCTGAACGTGATTTGGCTTTGTAAATTAGGGCTTTTCATTTGCTGTGGAAATCAAAAGATAAATTCCAGTTTCGGTTTGGAAGATCAGTTTTTTTTTATTCTATATAAAATAGGCAGCCAACCATGATTTAAAAGCTTTACAAAATATCTGCTTTTCTCCTTCTGAATACACAAAAGTATTTCTCATGGAGGGTTGAATGTTTAGAAAGTCCCCCGAGGAAGTGTTACACTCTAAGGAACTGAAAATATTTTGCCAAATAATGATATTCAGTTCCAAAAACCTGCTGAAATTAATGAAGATCCTACAGAAGATTATGTTACAAGGAGTATTGGACTTCATGGCAGAGAATATTGCAATATTTTGGCTGTGATCAGAGACACAGGGGGTCTGGGCAAACTGAACGTAGACTCTATGCTGCAAGCTAGTCAGTATTCAGTCAAAGAGGGAACATCTGTCCGTAGAATGGCTGTGTCTGGTGGGGAGGTAACATTGTGCTAAATGCATTTAGGTTAAAATATTTTTTTAAAAAGTGTCATTATTTGGCTGTGTATCACATATATGAAGTACATATGATCTGGTGGAGGAAGGTACAATCAAAATAATCAGTAACTTTTCAAAAATATTTAACTGGAACTTCTTTATATTCCAAAAAAAAACTTTGCACTGTCATATAGACAAGTTTTACTTGCTGTCTTTATTGGATTATTACACTATTGCTCACACCAATTTTTTAATGCAAAGCTTTTGGGTTAACCACCCTTCATCAGTACATAAAAACAGTAGATTCTTACATTATTTAAATAGGGAATCGTTTAAAATTACATGCTACAGCCAGCCTATCATCCTAACTACCAATTAACTTTTAAAGAAGAAACCTAACTCTTGATTCATATAATAAAAATACATTTCTAAAACTTTACAATATCATTTGATTAATACCAACATTTTGTAAAACACAACACATACTGAAAAGTAAAACTACATCAAATCAAACATTTTCTCTTTGTCTTTTTACTAGTATTGGCTTTAAACTAACTGCATTATTAAGACCAGGTTTGGCACCTGCCTGGAGTCTAACTATCCATTCATATTCCTTCAATTCTAATGTGCTGTTCATTTCACTCCCCTTAACTCCCATATCTACCATACATATACCCCTAAACCCTAAATTTATGTGTATCATTATTTTCAAGAATATGCTTACTTAATGCATTTGTCAATACCTTCCTTCTTATTTTAGATTTATGTTCTACTATCTGCTCTCTTAATTTTCTGGTGGTTTTACCTACATAAAAAGATGTACACATTATGCATGTAGCCAGGTATACCACTTGGGTAGTATTGCAGTTTATTCCTATATGCATACTGTGTTTTTTCTCCTAGATGATTGTTTTCTAATATGGGATGGCAACATAGATGAACTAAATAGTTATATCATGTATCAAAATGACTCTACGGATTTCTTAAAATTTAAAATGATGGCATCAGAAAAAAGTATAGTATTTCTAGATATTCATCTATACAAAAATGGGGATAGAATAGAATCTACAATACACAAGAAGGAAGTTGATACTTGTAGATATATTAGTAGAAGTAGCATGCATGCATCACATACCTTTAAAGGAGTAATGAAGGCAGAAATGATAAGAGCTCGTAAGCTTAACACTGAAGATAATAATTTTAAAGTTCAAGTTAAGGAAATGATACAAGAATTTGAAGGTAATGGTTACCCAAGACAAGTTATAAACGATATATATGAAAAAGTACTGCTAGGCAGAATAGATAGATATAAACCATTTTTTAGTAGGGAGATGGAACAACCAAAGTTGCCAAATAAAAAAGAAAAAGTGGTAAGATACGTCACCACATTTAATCTTAATACGAATTATATATGTAATATAATAGAGAGAAACTGGCTTATTTTGATGGCTATGCCGGAGATAAAAGTTGTTGTAGGAGAAAAACCACAGTATGCATATAGGAATTCTGAAATGTTAAAACAAAAGTTATGTTATAAGGATTTTAAAGAAAGAAAAATAATATTGCGATGAAGAATGGGAACAAATAAATGTTTTAATTGTAGTTGTTGTAATGATATATATGATAATGCAGTTACATTTGAACATCCGACAACTAAAGAAATGTTTACCCTTAGGGCTCCCATAAACTGCAATACTACCCAAGTGGTATACCTGGCTGCATGCACAATGTGTACATCTTTTTATGTAGGTCACCCTTGTCCCCCAGGACATCACTGTGAGCAAGAATATCAACCTGACAGTACACGAGGACATAAAACATCACAGTATATAACAGTACTCATGTCTGAATATCTCTGCTAACAGCAGTACCATGTAGCAGAAGCAGCACAGACACAATCACCTACAGTACACACTATCCGCTGCACAGTTTGTCCCCATATTGCCAAATGGCCTACGGATACCCTGCAGAAACAGTTTGCTACCTGTAGGTGTACAACACAAAAATCTGCACTGGAGTACAAGCTACCTGGAATGGATCCACACATTCAGTACAGAAGGGCATACTGGGCATGCTCACACACTTAAACAAATGAAGCCCATGTCTGCAAACAACAGTGGACCATACGTATCTGACAGTTGCAGATGTTAGTGCATACACTCCTCAGTATGTACCAGTCATGCTTTGCACACACAGTGGATATGAATACAGACATAAATCCAAGGACAACACACTATAATATTCCAAATGTAGACATACATAGATGTGTAGACGAGAGTAACTGCGACAAAGAGCCATCCATCATGAGGCCTGTCCCACCCAGCACACAGCCAAATGGCTACAACCACATGATGTGTAAATGTCACTCACTGTAGACATTATCCACCGGTATATGTCAGCATTACAGACTATGTGGTGCAAGTGCTAGCTGTGCAACATGACTGTACAAGGCAGTAGTCATCTAGCAGCTGTATACATGTACCTGCAGAATATAGCCCTGCTTCTACCAGCATGTGGTGTGTCATCCTCTAGATGAATGGATTATGGCCCATGTACACACACTGCCCTCCCCCATAGTCCTACTATGACAAGCCTTCTGAGATCATCCACTTTGAAATGCACTTTTGGAATGGAGTAGCCCAGTAATCTCTGTGGTGCATCCTAAAACTGTGTAATGTTGTAGTGTGATAAACTAGTTAGGTAGGAGTTCTAATCCCATGTATGGCAACTGTGTGTGTGTGTGTGTGTGTGTGTGTGTGTGTGTGTGTGTGAGTGTGTCTTTCTGTCTGTGTAGAGAGCAATGCTTTTTTAGGCTAGTCACATTCACTACAATTCAAATGCCCTACTTTGGCAAGGCTGCTGTCATTCACCGTGAAATACACCTTTGGGAAAGATGTAGCTGAGTAATCTATGTGGCGCTTTTTATAACTGTACTGCTGTAGTGTGATAAACTAGTTAGGTAGGAGTTCTAATCCCAGACATGACAACTGTGTGTGTGTGTGTGTATATGTGTGTGTGTGTGTGTCTGTCTGTCTGTGTAGGGAGCAATGCTTTTTAGGTTAGTCACGCTCACTACAATTCAAATGCCCTACTTTGACAAGGCTGCTGATGTCATTCACTGTGAAATACACCTTTGGGAAAGATGCAGCCCAGTAATCTCCATGGTGCATCCTATGATTGCATACTGCTGTGGTGTGATAAACTAGTTAGGTAGGAGTTCTATTCACAGACATGGCAACTGTGTGTGTGTGTGTGTGTGTGTGTGTGTGTGTGTGTGTGTGTGTGTGTGTGTGTGTGTGTGTGTGTCTGTGTAAGGAGCAATGATTTTAGGCTAGTCACATTCACTACAATTCAACTTGCCTACTTTGGCAAGGCTGCTGATGTCATTCATTGTGAAATACAGTTTTGGGAAAAGTGCAGTCCTATACTCTCAGTGGCATGTCCAATAACTGCATACTGCTGTAGTGTGATAAACTAGTTAGGTATGAGTTCTAATCCCAGACATGGCAAGTGTGTGTGAGTGTGTGTGTGTGTGTGTGTGTGTGTGTGTGTGTGTGTGTGTGTGTGTGTGTGTGTGTGTGTGTGTGTGTGTGTGTGTGTGTGTGTGTGTGTGTGTGTGTGTGTGTGTGTGTGTGTGTGTGTGTGTGTGTGTGTGTCACTTTCTGTGTAGGGACCAATGCTTTTTAGGCTAGTCACACTCACTACAATTTAAATGCCCTACTATGGCGAGGCTGCTGATGTCATTCACTGTGAAATACACTTTCAGGAAAGATGTAGCCGAGTAATCTCTGTGGCGTGTCCTATAACTGCGGACTGCTGTAGTTGGATAAACTAGTTAGGTAGGAGTTCTAATACCAGACATGGCAGCTGTGTGTGTGTCTCTGTGTAGGGAGCAATGCATTTTAGGCTACTCATGCTTACTACAATTCAAATGTCCTACTTTGTCAAGGCTGCTGATGTCATTCACTCTGAAATACACCTTTGGGAACAACATAGCCCAATAATCCCCCTAGTGCATCCTATAACTGCTTAATGCTGTAGTGTGATACACTAGTTAAGTAGGGGTTCTAATCCCAGACATGCAACTGTGTGTGTTTGTGTTTGTGTGTTACTTTGTTTGTGTGGGGAGCAGTGTTTTTTAGGCTAGTCACACTCACTACAGATCAAATACCCTACTTTGGTAAGGCTGCTGATGTAATTCACTGTGAAATACACCTTTGGGAAAGGTGTAGCCCAGTAATCTCCATGGCACATCCTATAACACCATAATGCTGCACTGTGATATAGTACTCTGATGGGGGTTCTATTCTCACACATAGCAAGTGTGGATGTTTGTGTGTGTGTTTTCATGTCTGTGTAGGGAGCAATGCTTTTTAGTCTAGTCACACTGACTACAGTTCAAATGCCCTACTTTGGCAAGCCTGCTGATATCATTCAATGTGAAATACACCTTTTGGGAAAGAGTATTCCAGTAATCTCCATGGTGCATCCTATAACTGCCTAGTGCTGTAGTGTAATAAACTAGTTAGGTAGGAGTTCTAATCCCAGACATGGCAAGTGTGTGTGTGTGTGTGTATGTGTGTGTGTGTGTGTGTGTGTGTGTGTGTGTGTGTGTGTGTGTGTGTGTGTGTGTGTGTGTGTGTGTCTGTATGTGCCTGTGTGTGTGTGTGTTTCTCTGTGTGTGTCTGTGTTTGTCATTCATATCCTGTGTGGAGGTGGCTGTGAGTGTGTAACAACTGGGGTCATTGTGGAGCGGGTTTGCAAATGTCTTATATGGTGTCCCTAGTATATGCCACAATGTCCACCTTACAGGAATAACAGATGTGAAATAGCCGAGAGGCTGGTGTGCAAATCCATACCCCTACATGTGACTTCAATGCCTGGCGAACAAAGTTTGCAACCCTTGTATTACCCAGAAAACACTCTCAACCCATGTCTCATACACAAACACACTTGCCTAGGCAACAACTGCTATGTTGGTAGTACCCTGCATATTGCCCACAGATAGTAACCATGGTGTGATTGCAGTGGACTACAGAGGGCATGGCACCCTGTCCATCAGTCCAATAGGCATGCACATGCAGACAGTGCACCTTCACTATGTTCCCCACTGGACACCTGCAACACCTGTGGTATCATCAAATGTGACCCACAAAGGACATACCATGCCTTAAACACATGCCCTGTGTGGACAGAAGCCACTGACACAAGGGAATACCTGTATCATGCTATCAATGTAGGTGCAGGGTCAACCTATTGTCCATTACCAGTTCCCACCACATGAGGCCAGGACTGGCACATCTGATGATAATTTATGTACACAACATGGGCCAGACACTCCAGGTACAGTTCCACATGTCACTGTACATACATGTGGGATGTGTGCACATCCCAGACACCATCCATGTCATGGACTAAAGAACACATACATGGCAAGCAATGCACAGCAATGGCCACACACAATAGTTACCCAAGTGACTGGATGGTGAATGCAATATCCACCTGTGTGGGCCAATCCAGACACTACACCCCTTAGCTACACTGCAGACCATTGTCATGTGGCCTGGTGCCAAGGTATACCCATCACCTAGCCTTGTATAGCTGTCTGGCACAGTCAACCACTACACACCTGTGAAGCAATGTAACCATGCATGTCAGTACTGGCACCCTGTGTCTGTGTGTGTGGTGTATGGTGCTTATGACCACATTCACACTCACTACAGCCCCCATTGGCATACCAAAGCATGCTGTCTGATGTCAGACACCTCCACATACCCTTTGCCCATATAACCTCCGGATAACCCCTGTGGTGCATGTGATACCTGCACAGTACTGTATTATGGCAAACTAGCTAGTGAGGAGTTGTATTTTCGACCCTGCCAAGTGTGGCTGAGAGAGTGTGGCTGTGTTGATGCTGACACATGTTCATGTGGACAGGCATGTGTACTACACCTACCGTATAGCTACCATATCACTGTTGCAGATGTCACTCACCATCACATATACATTTGAAGGACTCCTCAACATGTAACCTATGTGGCGCATCTAATAACTGTATAGACATGTGATAGCAATACATATTCAGTCAGGGGTTTGATACTCTGTACTGGTAGGTGTGTGACACAAACATGCTTAAGTCTCCCACCCCTCCCTGACTTATCTTTGCCTCTGTCTGCTCTCTCACTCCCCCTCTGCTTTGCTTAGGCAGCAGCATGTGTTTTGTAAGTGATGCTCATGATCAGCTGATGGCCTCTGCATGAATTATAGCCCTCCTCTAGCTGATTGCATGTGCAACAGCTGTGGTAACATTCCCATAGCCAATTGCATGAAAACACACTCCAGTATCTAGGAACATCATGTTGGTGTTGGGCCTTTTCATTCACTGTGAGCAGGACCTAGATCTGTTGTTTGGCAAACAGAATCACAGATGGATTGGGGATTAACCTCTAACAACATGCACTGTGGAAACAGGCCAACACACAGGACGGGGGTGTGCCTGACATGACTACAGGATGTAAGTGTTGCTGTTCTGCATTTGGAGTAATGTTGGTTTGACAGGGTGCATGTGGATATGGCTGTTCTACATGTTTTAATATCTGTCATGACAGTGCTATGTTACTGAGGAAACCCCCATCTGTATGGTCATCTGCAGACTGGGCAGTGTGTGGTGCCTTTTGTCCTTTTGTTTCTTGTGATACCCACAGAGCACCTATCTGTGAGCTGCAGAAGCACAGTGTGAGGACTGCAGACAGTACATGGTGACAGACATGAGAGTTACTGACCTCATATCCCTCATAGGATATATGTCTGTGTACTTATGGTGATTGTCGACAGTGTGTGTATTGTGAATATGTACCTTGGCCTGTGTACAGACTGTGGTAGATAACATTGTTCTTGATCCTGTTCTATCTGATGTTACATGCTGCTCCACTGTGTTACCCTATTGGCTTATGTTTGTAGAGCCAAACACACACATGTCCCATACCACAGACAGGCAGGCATTGGACCACACTGTGTAGTAGCCCACTATATGTAGGATTAGTGTGTAAGTGGTATATATAAGGATGGTGTTTATCAGATAGTCCATATACCACAATATTATGCTGGCTGTCATATGTGGCTGTGGCTGTGTTCCCATTGGTTGTGGTTATGCACTTTCACACAGGTGTCTGTTACTCTGTGCTGCGACATGCCTGTAGAGCCTGCTATAGATGCAGGTACATGTGTATTCCCCCATAAAAATGTAGGCCAGTGTTGTGGCAGTCTACTTGTAGCCTGCACAGTGCTTTGTTACATGCCTAGCAGCTTAATGTCCTTACCCAGTGTGATGTTATGTTCAGATACTTGCCAGATGTACTGCTGCCAGGCCACCATAAAAGTCATGTATGTCAGACAAAGCAGTGGTATGCTGTACAGATGTATGTGACTAACTAGTGGGTAGTATGTGGCCATGGCACCTCTGTAACAGTGGTTATTATGTGGCAGGACATACAGGGGTCTGTGAATGCATAATCTATGGGGGCAAATGTATACTAGTGCAGAAAAGACAAAGGAGGCTCCAGACCATGGCTGCTAAACACATATATAAATTTAATCCAAAGTGAGCACTTTTGTAGCTCAAGGCTACTTCATCAGACAAAACTTATATCAAATATGAAGGTTATATACCATCAAGTTGAGCAATCAATCAACTAAACTCCCAATTAACTTAAAGGCACATAACTGAATACATGAATATAAGATATGACAAAGATAATATAAAATGTATACCTCTTCCTAATAATACATATATAAAAACATACTATCAACTATCAAAATAATTATTCTGTCTTAAACTAGGTATTTATAACTAAATCTAGACGTAAAAATACATCTTCTACCTATTACATACATCTATCTAGTGCTAATGAGAATATAATGTGTCTATAAGAGTAACTATAAATGGCATAAATCTATAAAGATAAAAGTGCCTAGAATACATTATTAGCTGTAAAATGGCATAGCATCATAAAGCTGCTATCTAATGCCTCTATCCATTATTATTGGTTTAATACAAATTTTATCATTGATGCCCTTACCAACATTGGCTTGTAACCTGAAGTTCCTTTACTTCTACCTTATTCTTAACTTCACCCCCTTTAATGCTGGATTTAACCATATCTATCACTAAGAACTTAAATTCATGCTCATTACCACATACCATGGTGTGCTTCACCAAGGCATTGGTGTCTATTTTCCTGGAGATGTCATACAGATGTTCTCTCATACGATCACACAATCTGTGTGTCGTTATCCCAACATAAAAACAGCCACATAATACACAGGTAGCTACATATACTAAATGAATAGTGTTACAATGAGCTTTCAGTTTAAATATGTATACATTTCCTGCATCACGATGTATGAACCTACCTGTACTATCTATAGAATCACAGAACCTGCACTTGCCACACAGGTATGTGCCAAAACCCATTTCCTCTTCATGGTTAACTGGTTCACAACTAACTCGTGGTCCACACAATAACCTTTTCAAACACTTCTTATTCTTATACACATATCTAGGTCTTTCTTTTTGTCATTTGCACATAAGATATTCCAATTCTTATCAAAAATCCATTGTAGTAATTGAGTATTACTAGAATATGTAATAGGTATTCTTAGAGTATCATTTCTATGCTTGGATACTATAGGAGGGGCCTCCTGTTTAGAGAAGTATGGTGCAATGTCATTTTTTCTGCTGGTGTTAATATCTATTGTTGCTTGATTCATTTCAGTCACACTATAGTCTCTATCCAGTAATCTCTCTTTCATATCTGTAAGCGCTCTTCCAAAATTCACATCATTAGTTATAAGCCTAGAGGTTCTCAGCCCCTGTCCTCTAACCACATATTTAAAGATGTGTTTGGGGTGCATACTTTGTCTATGCAGATAGGAATTCCTCTAACATTTCTTCCTATATATCTCAGTTTCAAAATGGTTATTGATTTTCTGTATAATTCTAACATCTAGGAAGTCAATTGTGGAAGTGGAGCTCTTCATCGTAAATTTCAAAAATTGTTTGCTGTTGCCTAACTTAATAAAGAAGGGAGTGAATGTATCACCATCACCATCCCACAGCATAAAAAGGTCATCCACAAACCTTGTATAGAAGTCAAGTCGGCCCTGCATCTCAGTGATCACATGCTGCTCTTCCAATGCTGCCATGACAATGTCGGTGTATCTATTGTCACATGGTATGTCCATAGCTACACCATCCATTTGTCTGTAAATGGTGTTATCATACACAAAAAGGTTATTTTCCAGAATGAGCTCCATCAACATTGCTAAAAATTCAATAAATCGACTGTCATAAGTCTTATCTTTCAGTAAGTACTGCTTAAACAGTTCTATCCCTATTCTGTTAGGAATCATAGTGAAAAGGGATTGTACATCAAGTGTGATCATTAGCCATTATCTTCTTGGGATTACACAATGAACAAACTCATATAGGTCCCTTAAAAATGCTTGGTGTCCTTCAATATATACATATTCTTCAATAAAACAGCCTTAAGATGTTGTTCCACAAAAGCAGACAGTGGTTCAGTGCACCACCCTCTCCCAGCTATGGTAGGCCTCATAGAGGATATTGTGTCATGTTTGTGAACTTTCAGCAATCCTTGTGTAACAGGTACAAGTGTTTTTTCAACAATAAAATACTTAAATAATTCCATGCTATTTAATCTACTGTGTAGACATTCAAAAAGATATGACTTCTATTCTTGAATCCAGACCTACAATTGTCTATAGAAGTGAGCAGGACCTTAAAAGTTTGTTGGAGAGGGATAAGATCCCAGTTGCGAGAGCTACAGGCATGTATAAATGTGAGAGCTGCTCCCAGTGTAAATTTATGGAAGTGGGTAATGCCTTCTCAATTAGAGAGAGAAAATATTACATAAATAAAAGATTTAATTGTGCCACCAACGGAGTGGTCTATTTCGCAACCTGCAACCTCTGCCCTTGTTTCTACATCGGGTAAAACTGATCGTAGATTCAAGGACAGGGTCTACGAAGATATTCACAGCATCAGGAAGTTAAAATTGGAGAATGCACTGGGTAAGCATGTGCACGAAAACCCCCAGCACAGTTTCAAGTTTAGGGTGATTGATCAAATTGAACAAGACCCCAAGGAGGACCCCTCACCCTTAAGCTAGAACTGTGAATTATTATAAAATTGAATGCCTACAATGCTCCAGGACTAAATGATTTATGTTCCTTGTCTTGTGTTTTAAAACTGAAGAGTCTGCAGAGGTAATTGATCATTTTTTCAGTACATTTGTTGCTTGTTTACATCACTGGACCTTATTAGAATTACTTTTTTACACTCTTTGTATTTTTTGTATTATATTAGTTAACTGACAGGCTGGGTAATAGTTGATTTTACTAGTGGTTATTTCTTTTGAATGAATTGTTTCTTTTAAATGAATTGCTCATTTTGCACTTCAAGTAATTATTTAGCACAGTTTTTAAACAAAGTTTTTTATAAGATTTTTAAAATCAGATCATCCTCAGCATGCATGTTCATTCATGGTCAGTTTTATTCATGCTTGCTTATTTATTCTTGCTTATTCATTTAGCATGTGTATTTATATTGAAATGTTTTTAAATATCTGTAACTTTTACTTTTAGAAGCTAATTGATGTTCAGCATGTGACACTTTAAATAGCTGCATTTTACATTAGTTTTGTTTGTCTGATGAAGTCTTGCTCACAAAAGCAAGACAAAAGCGCTTACACTACTTGTTTTTATGAATTAAAACTTGTCTTTGTGGATTATAATTTGTTCCTTAGATTTGTCTTACCACCTGTGGTCATTTTTCAGAATTTTCTGCAGTTAATTTTTGCAAGTTTGTTACAGAGTGATTAAGGCAGTTTTGAGCAGCTTTAAGCACGTTTGCACAGTTTTGCGTGAAGCTAAGTGGTGCTAAGCTACAGGTAAACATATGGACACTTACACAGTGTAGGCTTCCCTTATCAGTACACAAATCAGCTTAGCTGTTATATTGCAGTGATATTGATACCTGGTAAGCATGGCTTAGCACTGGTAATCAGTTCACACCACCCAGTCTGATAACATAGCAGGGTAATGACATCTATAATAAGTATATGTAATGCCATGTACAATACATGTGCCTATGTGCTGTCATTAGGGTAGCAAGGAGTGTGAGTGTCATGTCTGGGACACAGATGTATGTGAGGCCTGTACAGCACTGTTATCCATGTGACTTTGTTACTTACGGGGGTAGTAGCACAGGGTATGTGTTGTCAAACTGGCATGTAGTGTATGATGGCAGTACTACTGTTGACAGTGTCTACCTATGCAAGAATAGAGTGCTAAATGTAGTACTGACAGCAGGCACACCTGAAGGTATAGCTGGACTCTGAGGTCTCCCTGTTGTATCCCTGGTGTGTGAGCAGTGTCACAGTATATAAACCCTACTGGGTAATGATCCGATATGTGGAATGTAACTGTAGACTACCGTCTGTACAGCACATGATAGCAAGGGCTCCTGACATGTAGTTATGGCATACATATTGTTGTCAAACATCGATCTGTCAACACATTCATCCTACAGCATAACTACTTGCCAAGACAGTCTCTGTACAGATGTACAGATGGCAGGTTCACTGGGATATGTACAGGCATCCTAAGCTTGATTGACACTAACATGTCTGCCCAGCTGTGTAAAAACTGGCACGTATTGGAGATAACACCCTGTATGCGCCATATGCTACTGGTACCTCCACTACACTACCACAGTCAACTGAACATGCTTGGATACAGGTCTCCATCACAGACACTAACCATGTGTTGTAATGCATGTTGCATGCATGTCAACTTGATCACCTCAGTGGCCATGTGCAGGAGGCACCTGGCAGAATGGCTGATGCCTGCACTTCCACCCTGAGGGTCACCACAGTAGTGTCTGTCGATGGCTTGCCTGTTGCCACATGGCAGGTGGCTGGATACCACTGTACACATAACCCCTACACAACCCATCTCTCCTTGGACAATAGCTAGGTACACAACTATGATCACCTGCAGTACTGACACATGTGTACATGTGCATGACTGAGTATAGCAGTGTCTGTGTATTAGCACACCTGTATGTGGGAATTCCATGAGGGCCTTCACAACCACCACAACACCCATTTCCATAGCCAGTTGTGGCTGTTGCTGTATGGGACATTACATGTACCCTGTTAAGCTCCTCTCCATACTGGCCACACAAGCCTTGTAGTACCATCACAACAGCATTGTACAAATGGGTTGATAGGCATGGGATACCCATTGTGTTCTGGCAAGTGTGTGTGTATGTGTGCATGTCTGTTTATCTGTAGGGTTCAGAATTCCTAGGACGCATACTCCTATGACAATACCCATTGCCACATGGTAATACAGACAGTGTTGTTTCTGTCCATCGGCGAGGCATGACAATGCAACACCTTGCTATGCATGTGGCATGTGCATTAGATGCATATCCCTGTAGTACCACTGTTGGGATCTACAATGGGTTGTATCGCAGTCATGGCCAATGTGTGATGGTGGGTATATCAGAGTGTCATCAAGAGATTTAGGAGGTACAATATCCACTGGGGGATGTAGGTGCTGTGTAAACTGTCATTACACTAAGGTACACCTGGTATATGTCCCATGTACCACGTTATGGTTACCACTGTCACCATTAACCATAGAGGTAACTGATACCACATTCCAGCCCAGTTATGCATGTGCTCTGTGCAGCCTACCTGTAACACATTGGACACATGGTCATGTTAGTTAGCAGCAATACGCCCTGGTCTCTCAGATGTGCGTCTGCCTGCTATGTGTCTGTTAATGTGCATATGAAGGTATTTCAGACTATGTATTGTCCATATACACCCATTACATTCCCCATTAACATACTATACATGTCTGGGGATGTTCTGCATGTAACATGTAACCTGGGATACACCTCACCCTAAACGCTGTGTGGTGCATGCAATGGAAGCCAAACACTTCAGTATCACTACATACCTAGGTAGTGGTCTAGTCCCAGTGTTGCCAAGTAACAGTGTGCATGTAAATGGATGGGTCTACATCAGGTTGTAGATTATACACTCCCCAGCGGGTCACCTGTCCATGTGGCACAGTCAATAACTGTTATACTAACCTATGACATGTGTTCAACTGTACCCCAGATATGTCATAGCCATGGTGTCATCACAGTGCCATGCCCCATTGTGGAATATGACTGCAGACCATCCTTGCGCTGACACATGTACACCTACAATACAAATGGATAACATTATAGAGACCACAATCAACCAGTGTTACTAACAGCTATAATGCATCATTGCTAGATGGCTATACTACCTGACATATGTGTATTACACTTTACTCCTTGCAACATGTTACACTGCAGTACTGTGGTATACTGTAGTACAATCACAGTGTGCATCAGAACCATATTAGCATGTCCCTGCATGAATGATATGGATGACAGGGATGTGGCACAGGTATCATCATATGCACAGAGTGTGTTGTTGGTTTGCTAGAGGCCGAGGGTGGGCCATACATTTGATACCATGTGTGGGTGAGGGGTGTACTGAGGTGAACTGGGCATGGTGATGTGGTGTGTGTAGGTATGGGGTTGCCCTAGATGTGTTTGTATAGAGTGTGGGCATGCATGCACACAGTTCTGCCATGTGGCTGCCCTACACAGGGGTTTATGGGACAGCTGCAAACCATACCCGGAAGGGTGTGCAGTTCACTGCCTCTGGCCATGGACACATGGATTGTGCCTGGCAAGGGTTCCATGGGCATGTCCAGGTACAGGCCTTGATGTACTACTCTCACCTGATGATGAAAATTGTCCACTGGTACCAGGTCCCTCCTGGGACTGTCCAGGATCACCTGCTTGTGGCCTGCTGTGGTGTGGATAGCACCTCCCGCACTGCCGGGGCTTGTACTGCCACTACGGGAGCCCCTTGGTGTCCTAGCACATCCACGTTGACTGTCAGCTGTTGGTTTTGCTGGCCTACATCCATTTGGCCATCACCACACCCCTACCACACGTTCAAGCACAGACATTCCATGGTCAATGAGGGCCATCATCTCACCAGACAATCTATCCATGAGCTCGGTATAAGCACGGATGGCACAGGGCAGTTCATGGACATTGTCACTTAAAGATGTGAGAACAGCCCTCTGCAGCCTCAGGCCCTGTCTAGTGTAATGTTCCATACATGCCTGTGCCGCCATGAAAGCCTGAAACATGCACCTGCTGGTACTAGCTATGTCTCCTCTGCCAGTGGCATGATGTCCAGCAGCCCTACCACGAGCACCCTGGGACATCTGCCTGTGTGGTGCCCTGCCAGACATCTGGCTATGCCTGCTGTGACCAGACACAGTAGGCATGGTTACCACACTTTCCTGTGCACTGCCACCAAATGCCAGCTGTCCCTCTGCTATAGCCACTGGTGATGGGGTATGTATAGGCACTGAAACTGTGTGTTGGGTTGGGCTGGCTAAAAGGGGGATGTCAAATGATGGCACTATTTCAGCCCCTGACAACTCCACCTATGCCTCAACAGTACTATCATCTTTGGTGTCTGTATGGACACCAACATCGGATTGCATGCAGGAGGGACTGTGACCCACCTCGCCACCTGTGTGGGAAAACAATAAACACACTTTAAAACCTGTACAGCATTGCCTAACAGTACACACACACACACACACACACACACACACACACACACACACACACACACACACACACACACACACACACACACACACACACACACACACACACACACACCACCGTAATACTTCCATGTCTGTGACTTTACAGACAGTCCCATGTATATTTCCATGTGTTCCCCATCCTGCAACACACTTGATAACATGCACACATTGATACCACTCATTAACATATCAGTCCTCTAAATGCCTAGACAAGCGACCACAAGACCTATTACTACATTACCTGCCTGACCTTTGTGTAGTGGTTTTATATGGCCTCTCTGCTGTCTTTCAGTGTTCACTCTGTGTATGTCCAAACATCATGAGCATGGCCCCTTTATGTGTGGGCTACTATGTTCACTCTGTAATATCATGCACTGGTGTGTCATGTGTACGTATTGCTCCGTACATGCCAGATGTGCTGCTCAATCAGCCTATTATGTGACAACTGTAATATATGGATACACTCCCTGGTGTTGACTAGTACTTCCCCAATGCATCTATAGTGCTGCTTACGTGAGTTGTAGGTCACCTCTTTGCTGAATGCAATATTAAGGGTATACCTGGTATCTATCTTCCCTCTCAATGCCTGTTCCATGCAACAGACCTTATTATACTATCAGCTGTCCTGTGATTACATACATGACAAGTATTCCTGGTGTGTAATGTGGCAGTCCATGCCCATGAACTGCACAATCCCAATGAGAGGTAGTGCAGTATGAACACCCCACAATCGCACATGTGCATACATGGCCACCCACACAAACACACACACATGCACACATGCATCCTACATGCATCAACCTCCCTCCACTTCACCAGAGTGACCCTACAGACTAACTACCCACCAGGATGCACACACACACACACACACACACACACACACATACAGATGAGGTTTGCACCATGATAGTACACACAGTCCTCCTATTACCCATCTGTCAACATGCATAACACATGGTACAAAACAGCATGCAGTGCAGCTATAGTTAATCCATGCTAGCAACAGTATACATGTGTGTGAGGCATGTACTGTGCCACTAGGTGATGCCCCTTCCCCTGGATACCACTGTACCCATGTACACAGAATTGCTGTGCACCTGTTCTACACCCTGCCATGTACAGTGCACCACACCTCACAGGTGTACAACCCACTGCTGAATGTGTACTACTGTGTCAGTTATGCCAGCTTTAATGCTCACAGCCCATATGTTTTGCAGCAACACATGCCTGGGATGATATGTGGACAGATGTCATTTGTGAATGCCTGATGTCTGATTTATAGCTCTCAACATCAGCAGACCATGTATGACCAGTCCAATACTCTTACACTGAAAACCATCAGCGCATACCATGGCTATAGGGGGTGTACACACCCTTTTTGATATGATGCACCCATCCTTGATCTGCCATGGGACCACATCACCGCATATCTTAACAGTACATGAGCCCAATATGTGACATATGTCCTGCACTTTCAGATGCAGTGTCTACGGAATGTGTTAGGTGTGTGGATGCTGACCACAATGCATACACTCCATGTGGACATATGTGTGCACATGCTTGCCATGATGGTGTGCTGCACCTCCTGTTATGTGTACTAGAGCAAGCACTACTCCTGGCAGGGGTATACTAGCGCGGGCCATCTGAATTTACCAGTGTATGTTCAGTCTGCCCTACACATGTCCCCCTAATCTGCATGATTGCAAGGTCTACTCATGTGCTCATCCCCTGGTGTTCACATACTGCCTTCACTATTGTTGTGGGGGTAGGGTTATGTCTGCCACAGTTCCTAAACCTAACTATGTGCAGATACATCTATTCTTAGCATCCCTTAGGATCCCCTGCTGCAGTGCACTGGTGTGTCATGCTGACACTCACCCTCCTTCAGCCTTTTTGCAGATGCATGACAAGTATGGCCTACACATATGTGTCACTTTGCAGTGTCCCATACACTAAACACCATGTTACAGCCTAATCCCAGCTGATAATGTGGACCACAGTAATGCCTTATGCCATAGTATAACTCTGCAGCAGTTGTCATTGTCCTACAGGTGTATACACTGATGTTGCACTGTGTATGGGTGTTGTTCCAAGTATGTCTCTACTGTAGGCCATGTCTCCCAACATTCTGTTACTCCCTGTGGACATATTCCGCAATGACAGGATGTTAGTTATCATGCAGGTGGCTGACATACCCTTAAAATACCCCATCATGGTCACCCCTATGATGCCGTGCATTTAACAGCAACAATATGTGCACATGTACAGCATGAATTCTGGGTAGGTGTGTTAGCTGTGTGCATGGAATATACCATCACCATTACAAGCTTGGTGTATTGGCAAGCATCTACATAAACCATACTCACCAGCTACAGGCTGCTGCTTTGGTGGTATCCCAAAGAGACCTACATAAGAAGGTGAGAGGTGCAAAGTTAGTGGCCACACCTGTGGCATTGCTACAGGGTGGGTGCAGCATTACAATGCATCAACAGTACACATCCACAATACTACCATATATGCACATCTGTTTATCAGATATGCATGATCTATTGCATTGTATTGTACCACACTTTGTGCAATGTGTTTGTAGCCATGTTCCCTGTGTGGACACTATAATTGCTGGCCTGTTACTGACTATTCACCTGCATGCAATTGTTAGGGCCACCATATATGCCGGTGGTATGCTTGCTGCCGATGCAGATGTATATGCAACAGTGGTTTACTGATGTGCCCTGTGGCCTTACCTGCACGCTCCTTGGCCGGTCTGTGGGTGGCACCCACCTCCATGAAGGTGTCCACTGGTTGCTTGCTGTGTGTATGGCAGGTGCCACAAGGCTAGCTATGAGCTCCTCCACACATGTCAAAGTGGGATGGATGGCATGGCCCCCCCTGTGGTGAGGTGATCCCCCCTGATTGCAGCAGTACGCCAACAGACATTGTGAAGTAGATCAGAACAATGATGCCAGACCTGCTCATAACTGCAGTTATTCAGTCCGACATCATTGACCCTGTGGACTAGGTCATTCCACAGGGTGGTCCTCTCCTGCTGATCATGGGCGGCCCGGCCAAGCAAGATTGCATAGTACTGTATGAGGTCATTCAGCAGGATTTCATTTTCAGTTGCTGTGTAGGCTGGCAGCCTTCTATGGGACATCGTGCCTTAAAGACATAAAGATGGACACAGGTGTGAGCAAGTCATGCAGCAAGGTTACCACAGAGTTCTTAATACACATCACTGTTACCCCCCCACCATATCAGCGACAACAAACTGTACACACAACTCATTAGGTATGACTACAGCATACCTACCAGTGGAGCAGATATTGTATTGTAACACACTTTGTGCAATGTGTTTGTAGCCATGTTCCCTGTGTGGACACTATCATTGCAGGCCTGTTACACACTATTCACCTGCATGTCATTGCCAGGGCCACAATGGTTCCATATATGCCTGTGGTATGCTTGCTGTATGTTTGCTGCAAATCTGACATTCTGTGTTATTGGGGTTATCAATGCATGCTGTTGGACATGTTCCGGGATTGTGTAGACTATTGCTACCGACATATGTTATATAACAGTTACACAACAGCATGTATATGTACTATTGGCCAGCAGAACCACCTCTCCAAACTCATCTGCCCATGTTACCAGGCCACATCACATGTGTGACCCACCCTGGAGCCTCCTCATGTACTGGTCCAGCAATACTGTCAGGTGGAACCAACTCAGGGGATGTTGTTCCCCCTGGGGGGGGCACACACAGACATATTTCTGTCACCTGAGGTTAGGTCCAGGGTCTGTTCAATTCCAGGCTCCACAGACACATGTGGGATGTGCTACATCACCTTGAGGCACCCAGTACACATTCACAGGGCCCACATGCTCTTCCTGCTCAGCCTCCAGGCCAGGCACCTTCAGGGCATGGACTGCTTTTGTGAGTAGCAGTGAGTGGGAGGTTTGTTCCCATTGTGTTTATATTAGGGCCCATGGGGCATCCACATAACAGACCACACACACCATCCAGGGTGTTTACCCACCACATGTGTCACATACCACCCCTGTAGGCTGTCCTCTATGTCTACAAATGCTGACCACCTCAATAACTATAACTGCCATACTTCCCCATATTCCCATTCCATACTTCACAGACAATGGCAATGTGGTCCCAACAAGAGGTTTACATGTGACATACCTGTCCATGTTGCACACACTGACAGCTGTAGATATCTGTGTGTACTGCTATGTGTGTTGGTTCCTTGCATATAGCATGCAGCACTGTGGTAGTAATATAGGGGAGACATGTATTTACATGCATATATGTTTGTATGTGTGTTTGTATATATGTAGACATGTGCATATAGGTATATATCTATATATGTGTAGATATATATGATATATCTATGTGTTCATATATATGTCTACACATGGGTATTTGTATTTATGCGTATATATATATATATATATATATATATATATATATATATATATATATGTACACATATGCATACCTAGATGTGGCATTCAGACATCAGGTCCACAATCTCACAACACCTTCCTGCACAGCTGCACTGTTCTGCCTTGCTGCAACACAGGCAGGTGCCACATATGGACACAGCCTGATATTAGGGGGTATATGTAGGGCCAGATTTCAGGTAACCCTATTACACACCTATGGCATTCTGGCATGCTACAATGCAGGTTAACCTGGGTATCCTGTAAGAGGTGGGCTGTGGAACCCATGTGTCCATCATTATGGCATTACTTCCACCATGAGCTATTGGCCACGTAATATATATACTTCCCTATATACAACACACAGTATGATGGCTTACATCTTATCAGTCAGTGCTGCTCTGCATGGTTGACGGGTATGGCCCACTACCCACAGGGATGGACTCTATTGTCCTTAGCAGTTGTTCAGCTGAACATCATTACAGCAACACCTGAAGGCACATATAAATCATTCCACATCATCTATCCCATTTTTATGGACCAAGTACTACTGTCAATTACATACATACATACATATATACTTCACATACCTGTTCTGGGAATGCAGTCTATTCTGGATGTTTTTTTTTTCTCTTTTTCTGTACCTTACATGCACACTTTCTCTCTCTCTCTCTCTCTCTCACTCTCTCACTCTCAGTATCTCTCCAGTAAATGGAATAAGCCTATGAACCAATCAGTGTCCTCCACTTGCTACCTGCATGCAGCATGCTGTGTAGTAATTCCAGTTACCACTGTCATGGCAACCAACTACTATAAATCCCTATATCATGTGAGTGTGGTCCCTTTACCTTTCCTGTATGATGGACATCCTTCCTGTGTGTGGGCAGCAGTGTTACAGACAGCAGGTAGCAATACCTCTTACAGGAGAACCTGCACACTCAGGCCAGCTACATATTTGGAGGAGGTTCCAGAATTACAGACAGAGTGTGAGTAGTGTTGTATGTATTGTATAGCACTGGTGTGACAGGGTTTGTGTGTACATACTAGTTTAACTTTGAATGCAGTCTGTCTGCATAGCTCTCAACTGTGGGCCTATCCACTTGATGGCCATAGGTGTGCCTATTATGTTTTGTCTGTCCAACACGCAGGTCTTGTGTCAGATATATCACTGTCAGTGTGTGTGTTGAGTGCTATCAGTACATGGCTACATCCATTTCTGCTTCTAACTTCATATTCCTGACTAAGGGTATGTTGCAGACTATCCTTTAACACCGGCTACATGCTTAGTGTATGACAAAAATTTTACACATATGGGCCTGTGTTCCAGTCTCTGTCCTCCACCGACAAACCGGGCTTTGTACAGATGACATGCTGTCAGAGGTTATGTAGTGGGCTGTGAGTATGTCATGCTGCCATTCCTGCCATCAGTCCACTGCTGTTGTGTCCCCACACATACTGTGGCGTTGAGTCCAAATATGTATGGGCTTCACCTACACAATACATATGTGACCTTATGCACTCCAGAGGCCAGTGTATGTAACAGTGGTATATAGCCCTGTATTATTGAGTCTGGGGGGATGCACCATAACTAATCTAGGCTGTTACAACATGTGGGGGTATCAGGTGTAAGCTGCCTTAAGGTATCTGGATGTACATTACCATACAATTCACCTTAGCTAAATGCAGGCCTACTGCCTCCTGCCTTACAGACTGTTCTGTTTGTCAGTGTGATCGTGATGGTGTCAGTTATGCATTGTTATATAACAGATACATCCCATTGTGTCAACTGAGGTCTATACCCCCTAGGGATTTTGTACAGAGTATAGATTGAGGCTGCTGGAATATACATCTGCATTACTTACTGTTGATTGATTGGTATCCTGTGGCCCAGTCTGTCTTTACTATTGTACTACTTGAAGGCCTCAGCCTGGACAGCAACATATGTAAACCTTTCCAGACTACTGTATTAATATAACTGTTTCACAGTTGCATTACTCTGTTTATATGTATGTCAGTGTCTAAACAGCTATATGACATGGCATATACAGCTGTAATAGTTCACAAATAAAGCTTTCCCATGTATGCAAACCTGTGTGTGGTGTTACATCCTTTGACCTCTCTGTGGGTATATGTTGCAGGCAACAATTTGCATTTGTATGGGTGGCTCATACAGTGTCCAGTTGGTAAGGTGGCAACTGTAGGCATAGTGTCTGTTCCGTATTCTGTGCACCTTCTACATATGCATCTTCCTATACATATCTCTGTGTGTGTATGTTTAGTTACATCTATATCTATATCTATCTATCTATATATATATATATATATATATATATATATATATATATATATATATATATGTATGTATGTGTGTGTGTGTGTGTGTGTGTGTGTCTGTGTGTGTGTGTGTGTGTATATATATATATATATATATATATATATATATATATGTGTGTGTGTGTATCTGCATATATGTGTCTGTGTATATGTATCCTATGAATGTTGATTGCTTCCACATTGTACATTCCCTATGGTAGCCAGACTGTACTGCATGATATGTTACTGATACCAGATTGACATCATACAGGTAGGATGAAGTACGGTTAACATATTGTGCCCATGTTGTGATGTTGTGTCAGGTCCTGGTTATAAGATCTGCAACAGCTGGTACTGTATTGCTGGGTAAATGTGTTTGGCTGTGGGGGGGGTATCTATAAGTACAAGACGTATATTGTTTGGGCCCCCTCAACCCCATTAATGCTGCATGTGGACATATATGTTTTTATGTTCCCATTTTTATCTACAGATGTGTGTCTGCATATACCTATGTAGATACATATTTATGCTTTTATATATATATATATATATATATATATATATATATATATATATATATATATATATATTGCAGTATATATATAGACATATAGATGTAGACATATATATCTATAGATGTATGCATGTATATGTTTATATATATATATATATATATATATATATATATATATATATATATATTATATATATATACATATATTATATATATATATATTTCTATATATGTATTTATATATACATATATATATATATATATATATATATATATATATATATATATATATGTATGTTATATGTATTTAAATAATATGCACACACACACACACACACACACACACACACACACACACACACACACACACACACACACACACACACACATACCTCTACATGTTGAAATACATTTCCTGTACTGTTGAATGACTGGGCTGGATGATATGTTTGTGAAAACATCAGAGTTATGTGCATCTGACGTGACTTAATGGTAAATCACTTTGGATATGGTGTGCAGGGTCCTGGGTTTGAGCATTGCAAAGGCTGTTTATTTTGTTGCGAGGCAGAACAAGGGCAGTTTGGATACAGATGAATTAAGGCACTTTTAAGCAGTTGTAAGCGGGTTTGCGTGGTTTTGTACAGAGGTAAGCGCTACTAACTTCTGGTTACAGTTTCTTATACTGATTTAGCTTCTCAATTGCTTAAACTGTATGGGCATTGCTTACCCCCATGCAAACACGCTTAAACCCGCTGACTGATGCTTAAAAGTGCTTACTCCTACTTACCCCCATGCTAATGTCTTTAAAAGAAAAGAAAAAAGGGTTGATAGGACAGTGGTGAAAAAGGGGCACAAAGAGGGAAAGACAGTGGGGAAAATAGCATAGCTGCCCATTTCTTCTAGAGCAACACACTGACTTTGGAGATAGATTTGGACACTCAAACCCCTGAGAGAGGGGTGAGGACAACAATAATATGTTGTGATGCCAATTAGACCAGATTACATGTGTCCAGTGGACACATGTGTGAAATGGACAGCTATGTATGGGGCGAGATTTTTTGTGGGAACAGATTGCCCTTTTTTTTTCAGGTGAGAGTGGGATGTTGGGGAGGGATAGTAGGTATGTTTGAGGAGGTAGGTTGGGTAGGTTAACAGACAATACAAACTAGACGCATACAGGGGCACGGTATATGACACATGTGGGGGGTAAACACCTTGATGGGGAAAGGTGTTGTGAAATTGGAAGCCCATGAGCCCCCTAGTGGAAACAGTGGGACTGAGATCCCCACCCATTGACAGTCACAACTGCACCTTCACAGCTCCGAAAGCGGTTGTGCTGGGGGCTGAGTTGGAAAGCCAGGCTGACCCTCTAGTCACAACATGCGGTCCTCAGGCTGGCATAGAAGATCTCCAAACTGCTGATTGAGCTCTCTACGCATCACAATCTGGACCTGGTGATGGGTGACAGCTTTATGTCCACGCCGCTCCCAAGGGGAGGGTGAGCCCCATCCCCTGTGGCGGTTCCACCTGAAGGTGGTGCAGGACCAACAGATGAGGAGGTCCCAGTTTGGGTCACAGACAGTGTCCGGTGCTATAGCCAGATGAGGTGGGACAGGTGGGTCCGCAGGGACCCACATTCCCATACGTGCTATGGTGTTTATGGTGTATCAACATATGTGGGTTAGTAATAGTCATCACATTCCAGGGTTAGGTATAACAGCATGCATAGATATTCCCATTAACCCAGACACCAGATACGGAACAATTGTATAACAAATAGAACACATGCATATATAGGACCACAGTGATAATAAAAGCATGCAGGTACATTGATGGCACCTTGCCCCCAATGTCAGAGTATTTCAGCATAGCACATGCATAGAAACAGCTTTAAATAATTATCAACCAGTAGGACATATGCCCCAACATAACAGTGGAGTCATCACATACCAGTTGAGGTGGGTATTTAGTGTATTGTTGGAGATATGGAGGGGGGGAGAGAAATATGTCAATTAACAACTGGTATATTCCTGTAGCTCGCATTACTTTCCTATTCAGTGCTGCTATCTGTACCTTACAAGTATTACAACACTACCCTGTTGCCTTAGTTTGGGCAGTGATATGGCTGTCATCATCTTTATACATGAACTGGTTTTACCTGCAGTATACACCTCTTAGCTGGTATACCTGCGGAGGAATTGCTTATTAACACTAACTAACTGTTTCTACACATACTCCCAGATTCTACGTTGATCTTATGCGCATACCTGTCCATCTCTTTTTGCACAGACTCTGGCCATGTCTTGACCACATGCAGGTGAACCGGGACATATGTAGACTATTGTCCTCTTCAACCTTTAGTGACTTACAACACCCTTATACAGGATTTCCTACACAATTATATTATGTAGTACAGTGTGGGTGACAGTGATCATTGATACCTTATTATTCAGAGCAACTGCAACACTCACAATTCCATACAATAACAGAGTAAACAGTACCAGTACAGGGTATCAAGCTTTTATTTCTTGACACAGTATCCAATGTACCTGTGGGAGCAATGTTTGTTAGCACTACCTGAATGTTGCTACACAAAGTACCAGATTTCACATTAGTATTATGCACATACATCTCACTCTGTTAATGTACACACTCTGGTCACAGCTTGACAACATGGGGGTGTAGATAGGACATACTTGGCTTATTACTCTCATAACAGTTTGGGGAGTTGCTAAAGTGACAGGTTTGTTCTTCTAGACATGTGACAATCAGTTGTATTTCTTGTTTGCTGCCTATATGTCTGGGATCATCTCACTGATTTGCCAGGGGGACAGAGTGATGGCAGCAGATATGGGCCATTTTACTGGGAATTCTGGACATATCTGTACAGTTGTGGGGTATGATTCTGCATGCAGACTACTACTACTCCCAGGATTCAAACCATGGCTCTGTGTGCTAAGAATACAACAGTTCACATCTCAGTTGCATGTACTTTTTGGATTTTGTTATCTGTCTTTTCACTGTTTTCTGTCTATGTCTCTCTCAGTTGCACTAAATGACCTCTGGGGATTACACCAGTCATATACAGACATTCCTACACATTATATTTATGTTGCAGAGTGTGGGTAACAGTGCTTAATACAACAGTACTATTAAGTAATTGCAAATCTACATTACCATATGATACCAGAGTATATACACAGTTCAGCAGTTAGACCTTTATTGTCAGGCTATTATGCTTTTATTTACATACAAACTATATGAGACTCTTCCTGCCATATTCTCCAGTGTATGCAGGACTTGCCTTAAACAATACAGGTTTTATACTGGCAATTAACTTACTAATGCTTTTAGATTTATTTCCTATGACAGTACATGCAAGAGTATTACTAACCTGCCTCGCGTCACAACGTCTGCAGGAGACATACATGGGATTCCTGGTTCACGGCCTGCTCACTTGCCAAAGTGAAGGACAGAAAAGGAATATTTAGCCATATCTATCCATAATATACATGAGCTGGCAATTATTACACACATAGTGGAGTGATACTTACACACAGCTGGGACAACCCCTGCCGTCCTAGCCTCTTGGATCCACTAATCTAAGAGATCCCCTTTACACTGCTTCAGGTCAGCATAGTGATGTCTGACCTGCTCACCTGTTCGGGGTATGCCAGTAGCACTGGTGAGGTCACGGGCGAGACAGTCCCAAGCTTCTGCCTTATATTGGGAACCCTGGTACTGGCCCTGCAGCTGTCTCTGCTCATGTTCTTCGACAAGAAGTCCTGCCATGACTCTGGACTCCTGGATGCCCCAGCATTGCACATGGAAGTGCACTCCCTCTCCCCTTTCTGCCATGGTTCCTGCAAGGGGAAGCTACAACCAGTTATGAGATGTATTCCCACCTGTTGGGTTTAAGCAGGGCCGAATTCCAGCACTTTGCAGTGATTGGCCAGTTTTGAAAAGGCTAAGCTATGGGCAAACCTACTTACTTAAGGTTGGCATTGTTTAAAGGGGCATACCACTGGGCAAATTGAGATAGCTGGCCTACACATTGCTTACACCAACTAAGCTAGCCTGTGCAATGCTTAGCATTGCTTAATATTTACTTAGCATTATATTAGCTTTTTGGCATTGATTTATTATTCATTACATCTTATATATATATATGTCTGGTATCCATGATTCATGTGTTACATACACTGTATGGGGTCCTTGTGTGTAATAGGGGACTTCAATACTCTATTACAATTACACCTCACATCCGGGCTTACTTCTGTACTCCAGTTTACATATTTATGTTATGTAGTAGGTTATAGAACATATGACTGTATACTGATTCCTGTCACATGTTCAGTTTGATTTTACTATTGTGAGGATTTGTTTGGAAAT